>NW_024082870.1:46933-76035 GCF_003009895.1 Hyaena hyaena
AAAAACAAAAATAAACAAATGGCGCTACATTAAACAAAAAAAATTTTGCAAAGTGAATAAAACCATCGAATAAATGAAAAGGATACTTACTGAATACGGAAAATGTCTGTAAAGCATGTGTCTGATTAGGAGTTAATATACAAAATATATGAAGAACTCCTGCAACTCAATTACAACAATAAAAACCACTCTGATTTAAAAATGGGCAGGGAGGGGCACCTGGGTGGCTCAGTTGCTTAAGCCTCTGACTTCGCCTCAGGTCATGATCTCACGGTTTGTGGGTTCAAGCCCTGCATCAGGCTCTGTGCTGACAGCTAGCTCAGAGCCTGGAGCCTGCTTCAGATTCTGTGTCTCCCTCTCTCTCTTCCCCTCCCCCATTCACACTCTCTCTCTCAAAAATAAACATTAAAAAATTATTAAATAAAAAATAAAATAAAATAAAGATGGGCAGGGATTCTGAATAGACATTTTTCAAAGAAGACACAGAGATGGCCAACAGGCACATAAAAAGACACTCAATATCACTCATCATCAGAGAAACAAATCAAAATCACAATGAGATATCACCTCACGCCTGTCAAAATGGCTATTATGAAAAAGACAAGAAAAAAGTGTTGTGAGGATGTGGACCAAAGGCAACCTTCATGCACTGCTGGTGGGAATATAAATTGGTAAAGCTGTTGTGGAAAACATTATAGAAGTTCCTCAAAATATTAAAAATAAAAATACCATATGATTCAGCAATTCCACTTCTGAATATTTATCTGAAGAAAAGAAAAAAAAAAACTAATTCAAAAAGATATATGCAACCTATATTCTTTGGAGGATTATTTACAACCGTCAAGGTATAGAAACAACTGGGACACCTGGGTGTCTTAGTCAGATGAGTATCTGACTCATGATTTCAGCTCAGGTCATGATCTCTGCGCTGAGCATGGAACCTGCTTGAGATTCTCTCTCTCTCTCTCTCTCTCTCTCTCCCCCCCCCTTATTCTTTCTCTATAAAATAAAAAATGATATGGAGACAATCTAAGCCTACAGAAATGGATGAGTAGATAAAGAAGATGCAGTATATGTGTATATGTGTGTATATATATACATATATATATACACACACACAATGGAATATTATTCACTTATAAGAATGAATGAAACCTTGCCTTTTGTGACAACACAGACCTAAAGGGTATCATGCTAAGTAAGTCAGACAGAGAAAGACAAATACTGTATGATTTCACTTTTATGTAAAATCTTAAAAAGAACAATAAAACAAATGAATAATCAAAACAAAATGAAACGAAGCTCAGAGATACAGAGAACATATCTGTGGTTGCCAGATGGGAGAGGGTCAAGGGGGTACACAAAATGGGTGATGGGAATCAAGAAGTACAAATATCCAGTTAAAATAAATAAGTCATGGAGATTCAATGGTTACTATACTCAATAACATTGTCTTGTATATTTGAAAGTTGCCAAGAAAGTAGACCTTAAAAGTTCTCATAAGAAAAAAAAAATTGCAGGGTGCCTGAGTGGCTCAGTTGGTTGAGCATCTGACTTTGGTTCAGGTTACGATCTCACAGTTTGAGGGGCGCCTGGGTGGCTCGGTCAGTTGAGCGTCCGACTTCGGCTTGGGTCATGATCTCACGGTTCGTGGGTGTGAACCCCGCATCGGGCTCTGTGCTGACAGCTAGCTCAGGGCCTGGAGCCTGTTTCGGATTCTGTGCCTCCCTCTCTCTCTGATCCTCCCCTGCTCATGCTGTCTCTATCTCTCTCTCAAAAATAAATAAAATATTAAAAAAAAAAAAACGATCTCACAGTTTGTGAGTTTGAGCCGCATGTAAGGCTCCACACTAACAGACTGGGATTCTCTCTACCTCCTTCTCGGCTCCTTCTGTGCTCTCTCTTTCTCAAAATAAATAAATGAACTTTAAGAAAAGAAAAAACTTTGTAGTTCTAATGGTGACAGATGATAACTACTAGACTTACTATAGTGATCATTTCTCAATATATATAAATATTGAATTATTATGTCATATGCCTGAAACTAATGTTATATGCAAACTACAATTTTTAAAAGTAAAAATAAATAAAAATAAAAAGAATGTAATATGTGAAAATATATTTTAAAAAAGAAAACAGTGTCTCTAGGTCATGGAATAGTATACAATAATGAATTTTCATCCAATTACTGATGGCTTCAACTGTATTAACGTTTATTTGAAAAAGTATAATTATTGGACATAGTATTTACATCAAATATTTCAGAATTTAAAATATATATTAGTAAAGTCTAGCTTCAGTTTACAAGTGGACATACAAATTATACATTTTTTAATGCTTTTTTTGAGAGAGAGAAAGTGGGGACTGGGCAGAAAGAGAGGGAGACAGAGGGTCTGAAGTGGGTTCTGTGCTGACAGCAGCAAGCCTGACGCAGGGCTTGAACTCGTGAACAGTGAGATGATGACCTGAGCTGAAGTTGGATGCTCAAACAATTGAGCTGCCCCAGTGCCCCCAAAATACATACGTTTTATGGGTGATGTGTGTCTTTTCCTCAAAGTCTCACGCCAAATAAAAATCATCTAACCTGACCACCACAAAGCTTCACATGGTTAAACAAGCCGGTCCTAAGGCACTATTGCCAGGAGAATGTTTAATGGTATTTCACAGAATAAGATACGATGCTGCATAGATGGGAATTCTATTTTCAACCCTGACTTTAAGCAGGAAGTAGATGATCTTTCCAAAAGAGTTTCAAATGCCCGATGGCCACACTACAATGAATACCAATCCCTGCAGAGAAAATGCATATATGATCTGCTCACATTAGATAAACACAGACACTGTATCAATTCACAAGGATAACCAGTATTTTGCAGGGCATATTTCATAAAAATAAAGAGTCAATAAGCTCTACCTGGCAAACCCCAAAGAAACAACTATTAGGAATTCATAGAGAGATCAGTAAGTGACTCATAGCAAAAAACAATAGCTTTCCATTATACCGGTAATAACCACCAGAGTGTAATGAGGGGAAAAACAGCACATTGACAACAGCAATAAAGCCCTTAAAATGTCTAGAGTTAAATAAATAAGAAGTATTCAAGCACTATATTTAAGAAGAGACAGAATTTATAAAGCTTTTTTTCAAGCAGAGAAAGGCAATTTGAAATTACTTCTGTGGAATGGAAGAAGATATTTTGCAAAGATACATTCTGCAAATTAATCTATAAATGCAATTAAATCTGGTAAATATAAAACTAGTTTTTAATGTCATAAGCCAGTCCTAAAGTATAACTAGACCACATGAAGTCACATATAAACTCCTCTTTCACTCTTCACCCTATATTCAGTACACGATATTGATGGTAGCACATAACCAACTCTCAACTGATTTTATGTTAATTGAATAAATAAATGAATACAATCCTAGTAATGAATCTGACATAGTGAATGTATAACAAAAGTCTACATGTTTTTGAAAGGGAATGACTACCTATCATACATCAGAATACTCCATAAGGTCATTCACTGCCTGCTGTGACTAAGTAACCTATTCCAGACTAGCCCCTGCACCATGAACTATAGGAATAGAACAAATAAGTGAGGTAAATGTTTTTCAGACACTGGACAAAAGATGGTAAAATAGTACAACTCCTGAAGGAGAGTAAAACTACAAGCTGAATCGCACTTGTGCCTTGCTCTCTGACCAAGAACACCTTCCTAACAATGGCAGACAACAGAAAAGCTAAGTTGGGGGGCTCCTGGGTGGCTTAGTTGGTTAAGCGTCCGACTTTCGCTTAGGTCATGATCTCACGGTTCTTGGGTTCGAGCCCCGCATGGGGCTCTGTGCTGACTGCCAGCTCAGAGCCTGGAGCCTATTTCAGAGTCTGTATCTCCCTCTCTCTCTGACCCTCCCCTGCTCACGCTGTCTCTCTCTCTCCTAGAAATAAGTAAAAAAATATTTAAAAAAAAAAAAAGAAAAAGAATAGCTAAGTTGAGTATGGCAATCCTTTTATAGAAACATGATCAAGAGTCTACAGGACAAAACAATGATCCACCATAGATAAATATCCTTCCTTAACACAAATGCAAAAATCCTCAAAAACATAGTAGCAAATCAAATCCAGAGATACATTTTTAAATGATATTTTATGACCAGATGGGGTTTATCCCAAAAATGCAAGGTTGGTTCAACATTCAAAAATCAATGCAATCTACTATATGTAAAGAATTTCAATTAAAGTAATAGTAATTAAAACAACCTAATAGATTTCTTGTTGAAAGAAATAAAAACTCCATAAGTAAGCAGAATAATGATAAAGACTTTAAAGAAGGTCCAAATAGACCTAGCTCACATGATTTGGAGGTAGTCGTAATTACAGAACAGAAATTGGCAACTGGATTCAAGACCAATCATATGTAAATATATATAGAAAGCAATATATAAATTCCATTATAGAGTATAACTTTAAGCTATCTTAGCAAATCCCTTTAATTTTTTCATAATGTCCTAAGCCAGAGAAACTCTCTGGCTATTGCTATATACAGAGACCCATTTGTTCCTAAATGGCCAATAGGGTCCTGTGTTCAGAGAGGCAAAGAAGGGTCAACTGTTCCTCTTATGTAATTCAGCTATAATGAGCTTTATCTTTATCTGACCTTTTATGTGTTATAATTTCACAGACAGTTACATACATGCAGTTTCTAAGTAACAATTAAGCCTAAACGGTAGTATTCATTTCCAGATAAACAGCAGTTGCTCTTCAATAAACCACAGTATTAGAAAAGGTAATAATCACCTTAAGCTCTAAATTTTTCTTGTACTTCACTGTACTTCCAAACTGCTTCAGTGCTTTGCTTTCCCCAACCCCTATGAGATAAAGAAGTCAAGATCGCTAATGCATAGCTGCTTTCCCAGATTATAAATCATGTGAAAAGTGAAAAGAGCCTTACTGTGTCACAGATAAGAGACTTGGAGAAATAACTATGAGGACCAATTTGCTGGTCTTGGGGACTGTGAAGGATGAGGATTACTTCAGAAAGGAGAAATCTCTATGTCAGTCTCTGAACTACCTTCCATTCACTTCACCTTTAATTTAAGGCAGTTAGTTAGTCTAAGACTGATAGCATTTCCATCCAGGCTGCAAGTGATGTTCCTGGACCTTGCCCTCCCATATGTACCTTGTTTCTTCCAGCCTCAGATAGAGGATTGATTACAATCAGCTGGCCTGTGGGTCAGCAACACTATTCATAAGCACTGGAATAGCCGGAAAATCAGCAGAACAAGCCAGGGTACTTATCCTGGGCGGTGGAAAAGCTTCTGTTTTCCTATGTGAAACTCGGACAATGATTCTACATAAGAAAAATACACATCAAATGAAATTCCTGGAGATTTCACACTAAGCAAAAGACTTTAATGCTTTGCCCCTCTGTTCTATTTTTCATCAGCACACAGTGAAAATAAATCTCTAGATGAGGTTGAGGGGGTCGGCAGTTTTCACTACTGCCACTACTGTCTCTATATCTTTTTTTTTTTTTTTATGTGCTTTTCCTCCCTTTGTTCTCATCTGCAGGTCTCTACTGTGAGAACTAAAAATGTTGATCTCAGGAACTCCTAGAGCCTTTGACTTTAGTACTAGCTCATTTTTGCAGATATTTTACAGCTGCCTCTAAGATTCTGATTTCTACAAGTAGTGGACATCAGCTATGTTTGGCTGCCCAACATTCCCTCCCCTTTAGTTGGACAAATGAAAGATAAGTTTCCAATCTCATCCAGAATGTGGAATCATGACATGTTAGAGGGGATAACCACTCCTCTTCTCAGTGACTACAGTGGTGGTCATGTTACCTGGGCTTCACCAGTGGGGGAAGCCTATACTCCTGACCACAGTGATTGCTAAGAGATTGGCAAGTTTCAAAAGCAGGCCAATCTCTCACTCATGCTAGACTGTTCTGATTGCCATAGCTTTAGGAAAGGACTGCCTATTTCTATTGGCTTTGCAATGGCAGACCTAACAATGCACTGCTCAGATCCTGCTGAGATCCAGGGCTAAGGGTATGGTCAGCAAATGGCCTTCAGTTACCATTTTTTTCAATTTTTACCTAAGTTTTTAAACTCACCTACATTTGAGATTATGTACTTCCCAAGTAGGCTACATCCCAGTGATTGAGCAAGGTAGGGTTATAAAGGCTCATTCATTTTAGTTATACAGAGGGACCTCACAAATTATGTTTGCTAGTTCACTGAGGAACTTTGTCATGCATGAATCACAGTTTGAGTAGGAACAGCATGGCAACCCAGGACCCAGACTGACTTGGATTGAGGGTCCAAGTCATGACTAAAAGAAGGCCACTAAGACAAGCACAGACAGTGGCTAAAAGTAAGAAAAATCTAGGATGGATACCGGAGGAGGGAGAGGTTAGTATCAGTTATGGCCCCAAGACCAACTTCAGTGGCAGGGCCTATATGCAGCTCTTCACACTAAATGCTCTTCCAAATGCAGTTTAAAATAGATCTGAGCAGCACAATAGGCAGACTCTGGGAGACAAGAAAACCCCAAATGAGTACAAAATATTCTGCCCAACTAACAGCACAAAGTGCCCTCAATGGACAGCCTCCACCTGTGAACTCTCTCAGGGTCCAATGTAGCACTCCAGCCGCAGAGATCCACCTTGACAGAGGTCACACAGTTCTCAGGGAAGCATGTATCCAGTGATGAGAGAGATGGGGGTATAAAGGCCCGGCCTTTGGGGCCTAATGGGAGACAACTTTGAAAGGTAATACTCATTCCAAATTTCCTCACCAAGCTGGTTGAGGTTCCTCAAAACCGAATTTCAGTTTGACTTCTCCCTCTATGCAGTCTTCCCCCCACCCCCCACCCCCACGCTCCCTTTCACAGGTGCTGATCCCTAACAAACAGCGTGAACCACAAACCCCATCTTAGTATCTGCTTATGGAGAATGCAGTCAGTGCTAAATGAATGGGCAAGATTACTGGACTCCTGGGCATCACCTGTTCAGCACCTCCAAGTGATGGAGTGAAAGTGATACTGCTGGTGTCGTGCCTGAATCCGTGCCTACAGCCAGATATATTCCTGGACTTTGCAACTGTGTAGGTCAATAATTTAACCTCACAGATGCAGAGAACAGGTTGGTTCTTACCAGAGGCGAGAGGTTAGAGAAATGGGGAGTGAACTGGTTTTGTTTTGTCCTTTTAGTTTAAACAAATTGAATTAATAAAAACCAGTAGGTATGCAGAACCTATACATTACAGGATGGGAGGCAAGGGATGACTTGGGAGGCTGGGCTTCTTAGAAAAAACAGAATGAACAAGGACAGAGAGTACAGAGAGATTACTCCTACTGGACTCAAGACAAATATTGGTGTTGAAGCTGTATTTAAAGGTAAAAAGGGGTGAGTACCTCAGGCCCCCTTTTAAGCCCCAAAGATGGTAGAATAGAAGACCTATGGAGGCAAGGTCTAAAAATATCTTCTTAAATTTATTGTTATTGATACTCCTACTATATGTAAGCTACTTTAAATATAATTCCATCATTTATAAACAGATAATCTTGATTGACTACATGCAAAGACCACCAAATTTATTTTAAAATAAAGATGAACTATGTACAAATGTCTATGAAAGAAACAGAATTTTATTCCACCATGAACTATCCCCCAAAAGACAGGCTGATGTTGAGCTTCATCTCTTCTCTTCCTGGTCCAATTATGAGAAAATATGAGTGATTATCACCATTTACCATTCTGGGACAGAATCTACCTTGTTTGTCTATAAGGCACTTTTTTAACCATTTCCCAGGGAATATTTCCCAGCTCTTAAAATATTATTTTAAAAAACATTACGGGCATAATGAATAGATGGCCTCTTATCTGTATGTAAAACTCAGTAAGTAAGCAAGAGCAACAAATTATATAGAAGACTTAACATGTCTTTGCAATTGACAAGCAGGTGAGTCTATTTTCAACATGTTTTACAGTTTATAAGAGGCCTTGAGGGATTTTTTTTTGACACTTGATTATCTAAATACATAGAGCAACCATATGAATAAAGAAAACACCTGGTAGAAAGATTCTTGAAAATAGTCATGAATGTTACTTAGGGTTTCTATCTGAAATGCTAATTTTCAAAAAAAAAAAAAAAGGGCAATAAAAAAACTGTACATTGCTAAAATTTGACAACTGTGTAGCAAAATATATAAAGCACATTTTAAGTCCTTATAATTATTATCCTATATTCATAAGTAAAAATTGTGTGTAGCATAGATTAACCAAGTTATTCATAGTTCCAATGAATCTTAACCTAGAAAGTTATCAGTTCGTCTATCCATGTGTGGCCCAGAGTAATGTTATCAAGCTGGTCTCATCGCACTATTCTGTATGTCCCTGGAGCCCATATAGAATGTGAATTGTTCTCTCTAGAGCTGTACCACTGACATCCTTGATAAACTAAGCACAGCTGCAGGGCTAGAAGCACCCTGCTCTGGAGGAAGATGTATGTCTCACAACTGACTGGGCACCCTGGGTTTATTTATAAAAAGGAATAATTATAGACATCTGACCTAAGTAAGCATTACTGAGATGTAAAATTTCCTCTGATTCCACCAAATGATATCTTCAAGAATTTCCACAACAGCTTTTTTCATAATAGCCTCTAAACTGGAAACACTCAAAACACCCATCAATAGAATGGATACATAAACTGTGACAGTTAATACAATGCAAGACTACTAGCAGTTTAAAAAAAAAAAAAAAAAGAGAGAACACATTGGAGCCCCTGTGTTGCTGAGTTGGTTAAGTACCCAACTTTTGGTTTCAGTTCAGGTCAAGATCTCATTGTGAGTTAGAGCGCCAAGTCATGCTCCATGCTCTCACCAAGAAGCCTGCTTGGGATTCTCTCTCTCTGCCCCTCTGCTGCTCTCTCTCGCTCTTTCTATCTCAAAATAAATTAAAAAAAAAAAAAGAACAAATGAATAAGCAGGCAAAACTGACAATCACAGAGAGCAGAGTAGTGGTTACGATAAGGAGGCTGAGATTTGATTGGGAAGTGTATGAGGAAAACTTTGCACCAATAAACATATATCTTCACCTAAGCAGTAATTATCTGGACATGTGTATAAAAAGTTCCTTGAGCCGACACTTAAGATTATTGTGCTTTATCCACTTTTCTATGTGTATACTAAAAATCAATAATAAAATTTGGTTTTATATCTCCTCTGAATCATCTGACCGTGGACACCCTGACCAATCTGACATGCCATAGAGTAGTGAACAAGAAGGGCCATATGTCTGAATATGCCATCATGCTGACATTCTACGTAAAAATCAGTCATCCAGAATATGCACTGACCTTTATATTTTTGAGATGATATAATCTTAACAGTACATGAATTCTGAATCGATTCAATCTCAGTACTTCCACTTTTCCTAGACCTATGTTCTAAGACTCTTTAGCTACATAATTAGCAACATGTATTTGCAAACAAACCAGGAATAGTATATGTACTATAATATGCAGTAGAAATCATACCAGTTAGTGACGGCATAGGTTTGTGTTACCTTATGCAACAAATGGATTAATTTAAAGTGAGGAAACAATTCAATTTTTATAAGTGGAAGTCTACTTAAACTCCACTTTAAAACTTATTTTTGCTCATTTCTTCATCCAAATCAACCTCAAAATTAAAGTAATTAATTTTTTGAAACTACTAAAATATGCTTCTAAAAATATCCCTTTTTATAAAACTGTCTCTTTTATAAGTGTCTCCTTTTTCTTCAATCTGCTCAAAACTAATCCATAGGTCAACATAAGAAAGACACAAGTTTTGTTGTATTTTGTTTTTCTCATTAGGGTGTTGGTAATGACTAGAACAAAAAGACCAGGAAATCATTCGTTGTCAGGCCTCCAACTCTGAGTCAGACACCATTTATGAGAATTGCCAATCATGGGCTTTATGAAAAAATGTTGTTTATTAGAGGGTTAGGAGTCTGCAAGTCCTGTTAACAACCTCCCCTTGCTGACTGAGAACTTGAAGAAATTGCAATCTCTTTCTAGACTGCATTTTAAACAAATTTCTCCCTGGCTGCTTTTCAGAACTAAATGGTTTCTGTGCTTGGAAAATTAAACAAACAACTAAATTCTGGCCTTGCAAATTCTGATGTCTTTTGTATTCATGTTGGTGGCATTTCAGCTACTATATGTCACCCACTTCTTGAGACTGTAAAATCTTCAAGGCCATCCTTGAAAACTAGACATATTTTTGTGAAGGTGAATGATGTGATGTATTATATTGAGCCTATTTTGCCCTATGCTAGATTAATGCACACCTGTCCAAGATTTCATTATGACCTGATATATATTAAAATTTCACTCAGAACAGGGGTGCCGGAGTGGGTCAGTCGGTTAAGCGTCTGACTTCAGCTCAGGTCATGATCTTACAGTTCACAAGTTCAAGCCCCACATCAGGCTCTGTGCTAACAGCTCAAAGTCTGGAACCTACTTCAGATTCTGTGTTTCCCTCTCTCTCTGCTCCCCCCCCTGCTCATACTCTGTCTGTCTCTCTCTCTCAAAAATAAATAAAATCATTAATTTTTTTTTATTTCACTCAGAACAATATAATTTGACTCTCTTTCAGGGAAAGAATTGAATCTTTCATATATTTTATTCTGTGTAAGGACCAAAAAATATTATTTTGTTAATTAACAATGAAAATAATAAGCAATTATGACAATGCCAGAACATCAGATGAGCCCAATACATTCTCACTGATTGACTAACATGTAAATGAACTGTGGGATTCCTTATCACAGACTGGGAAGTTCAGAAAATACATTACTTATTCAAGAAAAAACTAAAAGATCAATGCCTAAATTCCAGCTTTATTATTCTGTCCACTCTCCTTTGGCCTGGGTGAGAGGATATGTGACTTAGATTTAACTGATCTTCAGTTGTGTATATTTGGCTTTCCATAACACAAATGGAGTAGAAACAAGATATGTTTATAACAGAAAAGACAAGTCAACACCTAATCCTCAAAATCAACACAAAGAAAACTTTCTAGCACTAAACTGCATGTTGTTCAAGTTTCCAAAGAAAACAAAAGGGGCCTGGCACTAACCCTGTAGAAGATCACAATACACTGAATTCTGGTTTCCAGAATCAAAACTATTGGAGAACTGTACTATACAATGTTCAAAGTTAAATGTGCATTGGGCTGAAGGTGAATGAATGGGTAAATAAAGTACATAGAAAGAGCAACATCAGGGGACTTGTTCATATATCCTGATGTAGGGAAAAGGAAGTTGTTGGGCATTTTTAAATATTATTTTGTTTCTTTTTACTTCTGTTTATTTTGTTTATGCACTTTAATCTTAGCTTCATCCTCATACTCTACCAATTTCCAATAAGGGATCTTCCAATAAGAAAGATTACCACTTCAGGTGCACCTGGGTGGCTCAGTCACTTAAGTAGCTGATTCTTGGTTTCAGCTCAGGTCATGACCTCATGGTTTGTGGGTTCAAGCCCTGCATCAGGCTCCACACTGACAGCATGGAGACTGCTTGGGAATCTCACTCTCTCTCTCTCTCTCTCTCCCCCCGCCCCCCACCCACTTATTCTCAGAATAAAGAAATAAACTTTCAAAAAACTCATCAATTCAATATTATTGATTTATCTGAACTTGATATACCATCTGTAGCATATTTTGTTAAATAATTATTCTTTTCAATATCCAGGTAACATATAAGAGCAAAGATCTTGGTTACTTAAGTAGTACCAATATCCTTTGGGTAAAGACTTGCCTATAAGAACAACATCACTTTTTTTGGTTCTCCAACTCCCAAATTGGAAAGGACTATTTAAAAAATCCTCTGAACATTGGCTTCCTGAAATTGACTAAATTTCCTGAAATCATATGTGATTATTCTAACATTTGAGTAGGCAGCTACATAAACATTTCTGATTGTCAGTTGTAATGCATCAGGAAAAGAGAAGCCACCCTATGAATCATGCATCTAAAGGGTTTCAAAAAGAATTAGGACTTAGAGGGGCACCTGGGTGGCTCAGTCAGTTAAGCCTCCAACTTCAGCTCAGGTCATGATCTCACAGTTTATGGGTTCGAGCCCGGCATTGGGCTCTGTGCTGACTGCCAGATCAGAGCCTGGAGCCTGTTTCAGATTCTGTATCTCACTCTCTCTCTCTGACCCTCCCCTGCTCTCTGTCCCTCAGAAATAAATAAAAAACATTAAAAATTTTTAAAAAAGAATTAGGACTTAGAGTTCCTAAATAGACAGGACTTCTTTTCCAAAGAAAACATACAAATGTCCAATAGATACATAAAAAGATGTTCAACATCACAATCATCAGGGAAATGCAAATTCAAAAACACAATGAGACATCACCTTATACCAGTCAGGATGGCTAGAATCAAAAAGACAAGAGTCAACAAGCATTGCTGAAATTATGGGGGAAAGGGAACTCTTATGCACTGTTGGGATGTAAACTGGTGCAACAACTATGGAAAACAGTACAGAGACTCTTAAAACCTTAAAAATAAAAATGCCACACAAGACTGTAATTCCACTACTGAGTATTTACCCAAAGAAAATAAAAACCCTAATTCAAAAATAATATATTCACCCCTATGTTCACTGCAGCATTGTTTACAATAGCCAAGATACATGAATGGATAAAGAAGACACACACACACACAGAGGAATATTACTGAGACCTAAAAAAGAAAAAATCTTGCCATTTGTGACAATATAATTGGTCCCTGAGGATATTATGCTAAGTGAAATAAGCCAAAGAAAGACAAATACTGTATAATTTCAGTTACAATGTAAAATCTAAAAAAGCAAATGAACAAACAAACAACAGAAACAGACCCATAAATACAAAGAACAAACTGCTGATTGCCAGTGGGGAAGGCAGGAAGGGAAATGGGTGAAGAGGAATGGAAAGTACAAGATTCCATTTATGGAATGAATAAGTCACAGGGATGTAAGGCATAGCCTAGGGAATATAAGGAATAGTACTGTAATAGTGACCTATGGTGACACATGGCAGCTACACTTATGGTGAGGATAGCATAACATAATACAGTTGTCAAACCACTATGCTATAGACCTGAAATTAAATGTAACATTGTATATCCACTACACAACGATTTAAAAAAAAAAGAATTAGGGGCCTAGACTTTTCTTAGAAGAGAGATCATAGAAGCTTTTAATACAGGTTAAGGGAGGCACCTCTGAAGGTTAAAGTCATCTCAGCTTAAAGTGCTAAAGTTATTGATCAAAGGTCTTGCCTGGAAGGTGCTGCAATTCTTCAATATGTCTGAAGAAGTTTCTATTAACTGACTCAGACTGAATTCACTAGTTGGTAGTTCTCAAGAGTTCACCTCTGACTGCACATCTGGTTGCACTATTCCCAGAGAATAGTGATTTCCTCTCCTCTTCTAGGTTCCTTTCATGACCAAGCTCAAGGGTTCTGGGAAATATAATTCCTGACCTCTTTCCTGAAATTCAGATGAGACTTTAGTCAGCAGTGTCTAAAGTGTTGTTGGATGTCCAATGAGCTACAGATGATACAGCACGAGTTCCCTCAAATTATGCATCACTTTCTAAAACAATGCTCATGATTAGGTATTATTACCTTAAAAGGACATTTGTGTTGCATTTAAAAGAGAGGAGTATTCTGAGTGGAAAAATATGAAAAACACAGCATATTTCAAACTTAGGAATTAGCAATGAACAATAGCATAGAAAAAGTAGTAAAAAGTTGGGGGGTGAGCATGTTTGACTTCTTTTAATCCAACATTTCTACACTTATTGGATCAAAGGGTCCTTTTGAAGCACTTATTAACCCGGTTCCACAGTGTGCTTTCATATAAACCCTATTCCAGCAGATATATTCAGCTTTTTTTTTTAATGTTTTATTTATTTCTAGGAGAGAGAGAGAGAGAGGCAGCGTGAGCAGGGGAGGGTCAGAGAGAGAGGGAGTCACAGACTGAAACAGGCTCCAGGCTCTGAGCTGGCAGTCAGCACAGAGCCCGACGCGGGGCTCGAACCCACGAACCGCGAGATCATGACCTAAGCGAAAGTCGGACGCTTAACCGACTAAGCCACCCAGGCGCCCCATATTCAGCATTTTTAAATATTTTTAATCAAACTATGGTTTAAAAAAAGCATAGTCACTAACGTATTTATTTTTTCTCCTTCCTGACATGCTACTGAAATCACAGTATTAGGATTTTTAAGGCATAAAGTCCTTAAAAAAGAACAAGAAAGAAAGACATCAGAGATGACAGATTTCAACAGTTTTGAAATATAATAGATGTAAAATTAGTAACTGGGAAATGTGATTTAAGATATTTAACAATCGAGGTGCCTGGGTGGCTCAGTCGGTTAAGCCGACTTCGGCTCAGGTCATGATCTCACGGATTGTGAGATCAAACCCCGTGTTGGGCTCTGTCCTGACAGCTCGGAGCCTGGAGCCTGCTTCAGATTCTGTCTCCCTCTCTCTCTACCCCTCCCCTGCTTGTTCTCTGTCTCTCTCTATCTCTGTCTCTGTCTCTCTCTTTGTCTCAAAAATAATAAATACACATTAAAAAACCCAGATATTTAACAATCAGCATGACTTGGGTATCAGTCAATCAGAGGAAAAATAAGAAGAGTTTAGAGCTGGATTCTGGAAACTCCCTGATAGACTAAATATTAACAGTTTCATTGATGGATAGTTAGAGCCAATGGCCCCAGTAGATAATTTGGGGCTATGGGAGGTTGGGGATATTTAGTAGGTTAGGGGGATGAAACTATTTATGAATTGACATAGAAGTAGTTCATGGGTTTAACAGCTGGTAAACCATTCCAGGAAGAAGGTATTCCAATTAGAGAGAAAGATGATAAAAGCCTTAAACTCTGTATGTGTAAAATATAGTCTAAATCTGGTATCACAGAGATACTGTGACCTGCCAAGAGGTTCTGTTGACCCTAGAAGAAAAGCCTTTGGCACATATGCCAGTACTTTGTAAGTTACAAAATGCTATGCACACACTAGTTATTATTTCTCCTATAACTGCCAGCATGGTGCCTGCATCTAAAATTATGAAATTATTGGAAATTGTGGGCCTTTTTTTCCCATTTCCCCCTAAAGAATACATATATCAGAATTGTTTACTGCTCACAAACAAGAATGAAAAATATATTTAGAACAAGAATATATGCCCTAAGTGATTCCCCAAATGCATTCTCAGTTAAAATAAAAAACTAATTTTTTTAATATAGAACAGCAACCCCAAAACCTCCAGTCTCTTCCAAAAGACTTCTGTCCTCTGCAATTACCATTCCCCAAATAGTATTACTGCTCCTTCACTGCCACCATCCCTCCCACAGACACACACACCTGTCATCTTAGACTCTCCTGACCCTTGCAATAATGTGTGCTGGCTAATTCTCCAACAAATTCATACCCAGTGAGTTTTTAAGGGCTGCCCACAAGCTAAAGACTATTTTGCAGGAGCAGGGAAGAAAACCTTTGTTTATGATGCTTTCCTCCTGAGCCTTTTTTCTTTTACAAAAGATGCTACTTTACCCAGGATTCTTGACCTTACTGTGAAAAATTATGATAAAAATTAACATTGCTATTTAACTAAAGTCTGTTAAGGTTGAACACCTGACATTTTCTTGGTAATAGTTTACAGTCATTTGAAGACATTATTAGACATTCTAGCTGTTTGTAAAAAGACAACTAACATGAAAGTTTAAGTGGGTTGTTGATCCAAAGTGAAATCTGGACTCAACATATTGATTTAATCTCAATAATGCTGCTAATGCTTTTCACTAAACAGAATAGCTTCCTCTTTTTTCTGACCTTTTAAATTTTATCCATCCTTCATGAACACATTGAAATTCTATTTTATTGGTGAAAGTTTTCTAATTAGTGGCCAAACTGACTTCTCATTATCTTTCCATCTTAGAGTGTTTATTTTCTGTATCACACATTTAAAGATCATCCTGACCTATTGTCTATATTTTCACCTTCACAGACCAGTTCTCCTACAAAATTGTGAGCCCTTTGAGAAAGAGACTGTGCTCTGTCAAGAATATTTACTGAGTGTATTTGTCAGGTTCAATCAGAGAATGAGAAGCAGTACTACCTATATTTATTACAAGGGATTGGCTAGTATAACTATGGGGCCTGGCTAAGGAAGCCCAAAGGCCATAGGAAAGGCAGTCAGACAGGAAAGATGACAAGAAGGCTGGAACTCCCAGGCACAAGCTGAAGCTTTCTGTTCACCGGTGGTGGCCAGGAAGGAAAACCCGGAAAGAAAGGAGAGTAGTTACAGAGCCAGAAGCTATATGGAGTCCTTACTCCAGGGAAATCCTAAATTTTCTCTGAAAGGCTTGCCACTGATTAAATTAGGTCCACCCAGGGTATTCTTCCTTTTTATTAAAGTTTACCAATTAGAGGGGCAACTGGGTGGCTCAGTCAGTTAAGCATCTGACTTAAGTTCAGGTTATGATCTGATGGCTCTTGGGTTCAAGCCCCACGTCTGGCTCTGTGCTGACAGTTCAGAGCCTGGAGCCTGCTTCAGATTCTGTGTCTCCCTCTGCTCTTCCCCCACCTGTGCTCTGTCTCTCACTATCTCTCAAAAATAAATAAAAGCATTAAAAGGTTTTTTTAAAAAAGTCTACCAGTTAGAGACCTTAATCACATCTGCAAAAGCCCCTCACAGCAGCACCTACAACAGTCCTCTTTTTCTTTTCTTTTTTTTTTTTTTTAATTACTTTATTTATTTTGAGAGAGAGCAAAGAAAGGGCAGAGAGAGAGAATCCCAAGCAGGCTCTTCACTGTCAGCACAGAGTCCTGTGAGGGACTTGATCTCAAGAACTGAGAGATCAGGATCTGAGCCAAAATTGAGAGTCAGATGCTCAAGAGACTAAGCCACTCAGGCTCCACTAGATCAGTGTTTCATTGACTAGAATAAGTTATGTGCATGCTAAAAAATGACTACTGCCTTCCTACTCTCATGAGAGAATATCCTTAATAACCTGCCCTAACCAGACACAGATGCCACAGAGAATTCTGGGGACTGCAGATATCAAGGCAAGTTTACATCAAAAAGCCACGACACAGAGCATGTGGGATGTAAGATGACACTACTGCTACTCTTTTTTTTTTAAGTTTATTTATTTTGAGAGAGAAAGTCAAGAAGGGAAGGGCAGAGACAGAGAAAGGGAGAGAGAATCCCAAGCAAGCTCTGTGTTGTCAGTGCAGAGCCCAACACAGGCCTCCATCTCATGACCATGGGATCATGACCTGAGCCAAAACCAACAGCTGGATGCTCTATCAACTGAGCCCCCTAGGTACCCCCAAACTACTGCTACTCTTAAAAGAAGAGATAAAGACTTATGTAAATAAAATACTTTTCTATCTCCCCAAACGCACCGCTCTGTGGTAGATACAAAACAGGCACACAATATATACTTAAAGAAATCATTGGTGACCTTGGTTAATTTCTACCCAATTTGATTATAATTGATTTGAACACTAAACTGGTTTGATAAGGACAGTATTTTATCTGAATAAATGATGTGACGGGAAGCAAGAGCACAGTTAATGGCAGCACTGTTTTCTTCTCACTTTTTTTTCTGTTAAGAAAACCATGCTAAATAGTTATTTCTGAAAACAGCCCAAAAAATGCTCTTATGATGTTTAATTTATTATGTTTAATGGAAGCAGGCTATTTCAAATTCACAGTATAAGCCATCAATAAGAATTATCAAAATAACTGAAGAAACAGCAATTACCCATCCTTTGAGGTTAATAGTATAATGCATCCAATCATTGAATAAATATTTATCAAGTACCTTCTGTGTGCTATCATGGTTCCATTGGGCTGAAGATGCAGTCAAGGACAAAACAAAATTTATGCAAACATAGAGCATGTGTTATGTAGGAGGTGACAGAAAATGAACATGTGAACAGTTTAACAGAAAAATATAAATCTGGGCAGATCCAATGACTTTGAGCTAGAAATTTTTCATGGCCTTCATTAAAAGAAAAAAATAAAACACATAATGACAATGAAAACAAAATTAGATATACATGTTAATACCTACTTAGAATGGGAAAATTCTAAGGAATTTATTTATAAGGAAAACCTTATAAAACTGACAATGAAAAAAATCACAAAATTCAGGAAGATGCCATAATTTTTTTTATTAATTACCATCCTGACATAGTCTGTAATTCAATTTTTATGACATTTTTTGACTACAATCCTAAGGACTACAAAAATTATTTTGTATTATTTGGCAATATTTTCTATATAAAAATGTGCTAATTCAGGTTTTCCTCTGGAATAGCTGATCAAAACTTGTAGGGGCAGGGAGGTTCATTATTATTGGTGATTTAGAAACATTTCCTTCAGATGCAAAATTTCACAATTTCATTATTGATAAGGTCATATAAACTTTTGTAGTTGTATTACAACACAAGAAATATAATTCTATTTCACATAACTCTCATCAGAAAAGACAAAATTTTCATCATATAATTGTTATGTATTATCAAGTATGTTCCTGATAAGCAGCGTTTCTGTTTCATTTAGAAATCAATGGGAATCAGGGGCGCCTGGGTGGCTTAGTCGGTTAAGCGTCCGACTTTCGCTTAGGTCATGATCTCGCGGTTCGTGGGTTCGAGCCCCGCGTCAGGCTCTGTGCTGACTGACAGCTCAGAGCCTGGAGCCTATTTCAGAGTCTGTATCTCCCTCTATCTCTGACCCTCCCCTACTCATGCTGTCTCTCTCTCTCTCTCTCCCCTAGAAATAAATAAAAATTAAAAAAAAAAAAAAAGAAATCAATGGGAATCAAATCCTCCAATCATAATTTCATACATCTGGTGATTAGAAGAGTTTTCCACAGATCAGCTTCTGGGGCTCTACACTTCAACCATTGCTTCTTCCCCACTACCCTCAAAATTCCTGCGCCGGGCACTGTGGGACACACTCAAATTGTTATATGACATCTGGCCCTGCTCCTCTATTCCACAAATGTCAACTGGCTCCCCAACTCAACTTCCCCTTAGCTGGACCCCAGTAATGCCTACTACCACTCTCAGGCCATCTGTCCCAGACACCACTCTAATACTACCTGTCATAGAGAAAAATGTGATACATGACTGTAGTTGACAAAAACTTACTTTTATAATTTTTACAAAAATATAGGGCCAAGTGAGAGGCCCAGAATAATGAAGGCCAAGGTTAGTAGGGCAGTTTGGAAGGGAACTTACACAGTTATTTCTCTGAAATTGTTGTTGATCTATGCTGTCTTCCCTGATTACTGCTCGTCTTATTGATCTATGTCTGTGAGATACTCACTAATGGTTACAGTTGACTCTTGTAAGGCTACAGATTTTATACACTGTGGGACACTAACTAAATCTAGTCAGTCTCAAATTCAGGACCTTTATTCCATTAGTACCTTTAAAAAGAATCATATATTGGAACTAGTAAGTCATGTTTTTCTTCTGTTTTGCTTTCACCCCACACCCAGCCCTGGTCCCATCCTTCTCCACAGTGACTAAGTAGAACTACTTGTGTGAGGATACAGCAGGGGTAACCAAAATTTTAAAAAAGCTCTCCCCAGTTTTGCTTTCCAAAAGCCTAAGGTCCTCGAGGGAACTGGTGAAATGAGAGGACCACTCCTAATTTGAAATATCAATGAAACATTAACAGATGGAGAATTCTGCTTCTAGCTGTTAGAAGGAAAAGATTCCTCCATAAAGAAAGAAAAAAAGAGCTGAAGGAAATATGATGAAGGTATAAGGATTAGAGAGGAAGGTTGATGGGGTATGGAACGGTGGCACAGAGTCTGGATTTCTGGGCAATGTCCTGTTTCTAGACAAATCTCTAAATCCCAAGATGCCAGAGAGAAAAAGATGCACAAAGAATCCATTCAGAGGGTCTTAGCACTATGGTGACTTCAGTGCCCCAACACAGTATGAGATTCCATAGTATCAGACAGACTACTGAAGGGGTCACCAAGATAGGAAAGAGAGATGTGTTAAGAGATGACCTGTGAAGATTAAGGATCAGATAGAAAGATGGATATTCAGGTACATCTTTCTGAGGACAGATGACACAAACAGTCCATCCTGCTGAAAAGGAGTGGAGAGGATTCTTTAATTGACTAGGATTACATTTCTTCTACCCAGCCAAATGGCAGACTAAAGATAGATATCAAATCAAGGTATAAAATAAATAAGAATTATAGTTAGAATTATAAAATTATAAAATTACAAATTAAAATAAGAAAAAAATTATAAATGTGCATACAAACACACACACACACACACACATCTTACATACCTGAATTGTGTCCTAAAGAGTTTATCTCTCACACACCTGGTTTTCAGAGACCAAGCCATTCTATTCTAGGCATTCAAAAAATGGCTTTCCCTAAGAAAAATCAAAGAATTTATAAACATATATATGTTAATAAATATATATATATAATATATCTGTGTGTTTGTGTATGTATATGTATATAAACTCTCAAGGGAATTTAATATAACTTTCAGAAATTCATAGATAAGTTTTCTATCATAGGTAATGATATCAATATGAATACATTCTGGGTCTATGTCTGATGGTATTTATATTTCATACTCTTGAGTGGGAAAAGATATGTTTAAATATTAATCTATTACTATAAAAGCTACATCTTCATTACAAATATCTAGTCTTAATATTGTCATTAGCAAATTATAGTTTTGTTTGGTTTGGTTTGGTTTTTAAATAAGGTTCACATCTAGCAAAGGGCCCAAGGTGGCACTTGAACTCACCACCCTGAGAGAGTCTTAGCTTAAGGGACTGAGACACCTAGCCCCCCCCCTAGTTTTTTTTATTACAAACATAATAAGAATCTTCACATTAATTTTAAATAAATTAGCTCTATACTGGATTAAACATTACTTTTTATGAGGCTCATATTATTCTTAGTCCTTAAACTTGCATAAATTTCATAGATTAGAACATCAATTTTAAATTGGCAAAAGTAGTTAGGTCGCTAACTAAATGTGTCTAATTTCATAGATAATTACAGGCATGTGTGAGTGTGTGTGTGTGTGTGTGTGTGTGTGTGTGTGTAGGCATTTTTCCAGAATTATATTCAATTCTCAGGGCACCTGGGCAGCTTGGTGGGTTAAGCAATCCACTTTGGCTCAGGTCATAATCTCCCAGTTCCTGAATTCCAGCCCTGAGTGGGGCTCTGTGCTGACGGCTCAGAGCCTGGGGGTGCTTCAGATTCTGTGTCTCCCTCTCTCTTTCTCTCTCTCTACCTCTTCCCCACTCATGATCTATCTCTCTCTCTCAAAAATAAATAAGCATTAAAAAAAAAAACCAATTAGGATTATATTCCAATTCGCTGAAATTACAATTTCAAGTCATTTGGATGTACCAGTTATACACTCACTCCCCTCTAGTAAATCGTCTCCAGAGTCTCATTTACCAGAGACTGCTCAGGGGAAATTTATAGATGTATAAATTCGACCAAGAGATGTACAACACCGGCGGCCTCATCAAGGGTCCTCTGTCAAAAGTCACGTTAAGTCTCAAGAGAAGCTGTAAAGACCCCTGGTTCGTGTGTGCCAGGGCCACGCACTTGCCCAGACCAGCGACAAGCCTCAGCACCACATCTTGCACATGGAAAGAACCTCAAGGAGTTGCTGATACTTGCCAAAATCTTAGAAACTCACGTTGAGGCTCCAATAGAAAACCAGGCATGCCCTGCACTACAACGTGGTGCGCCTGCGCTGGCCTGTGCCGGCCGCGACGCCTGCACATGCGCTCTGCGCCTGCGCTGTGCCTGGTCAACGACAGCCCCGAGTCCACCCCAGCCTCCAAGTCCCGCACATCCAGACAAACTCCTTCAGGTAACAGGCGGGGGCTCCAGACAGCCCTCTGCAACCAAGACCTAAGAGCCTGAAGGCCTCCTTCTCTTCAGTCCCACCCTCCTTCCGAGTGCGATCCAGCAGAATTATAATTAAAAATAACGATAATTACCATCAAAACACACACACACACATATTTTATGCTAGCTACTCCCAATATCAAATTTCTGCTTTATACATGATTAAAATACATCAGCTCCTAAGATGCCAATGTACACGGTATTTCCAACTAAAATTGTTAAATTCGACCAACAATATTCATAAATACGGTTTTAAAAATAAATCCAGTTTGGAATGGTTCCCAATTTCAGTTTGTAGTCACCCAAAACTCTAAAATGATTTCAAATGCAGTTCTAAAATGAGAATTGGGAGTTAGAAAGGAAGCTCACTAAGTAAAAATTTCATGGGCCTTTCTCTTCTTTATTCTGCTATATTGTCTCTTTTCATGTGTCTCTATAGCTGCCTGGAGTGCCCCAGGGCTTCCTGTTCTTTGAATTATGACAGAGAAATGTTCACCTTCAGCAGCTGACCCTGGAAATAGAGGCACTGGAGAAGGATCTGAGGAGCAGAGAACTGGGCCATTTGCCCCTAACAAATAGGATTTGTAATAATTCAAATTTGAATCAAGACTAGGAGAGGGGAGTAAAGGTGGGGTGGAAGTTGGGGGTTGAGGGTTACAGCTCCTACACAAGCTGTAATTGCAAAGTTAAGTCCCATTATCATTTTCAGAGTCTAACAAAGGACAGGAAGAAAATGTGAACTAAATCACTCAATCCCCCCCAGGGGGTCAAGTGTGACTATAATGTGAAGTTTCCACTCTCAAAAATTTCATGCCAACATATAAAAACAAGAATGAATGCAAAGCAGGATAACTATTCCCTTTTAGCACAGTAATGATTAAAAGAATCTACCTGACAGGCTGCAATCAATCCCAAACAGGTCACAAAAGAAGTATGCAAAGCAACTGACCAGTCAATATAACTGTCTTTCATTTAATCATTCAACAAATATTTTTAACATTGACTGCCTGGATACCATGATAAACAAGAAAGGTACTGCACTCTAATTTTCATGAAATCTATAGTGCAGTATGTGTGTCTGTAGTTGGGGACAGAAATGGGGATTAATCAAATAATTTACTTATTCATGAACTAATATCTATCAAATGACCACAATATGCCAGATCTGTTCTACATCTGGCAATGAACACATTTTACTTTGGGATGGCTCATATTCTAAGGAGAGAAACGAAGAAATAATATTTAAGGTAGTGGCAAATCCAATGAGAAAAACAAAAACCAAAAGAATGCTGATAGTATTTTGAGTTCATGTATGGGTGCATGTTATTTAAGATTTTAAGATTTGTTGGTTTAGGATAGGCTTCTCTATGGTAATGATATTTGAGCAGAAATCTGAATGAAATGATGAAATGAGCCATGAGAATACATAAGGAAGAAACATTTTAGTCAGAATTTTCAAGAGCAATGCCCTGAGTTGAAATGTGCTTGCATGTTTAAGGAATATCAAAAATGACAAAGACCCAAAGAACCAAACACATAATATAAGCAAAATCATGTCCTAGCCCTCAAGGGGAAATATCATCCCTCAAGGATTAAAATAGAAACAGATACAAACATCCACCCTAATCAACTCCAGGTAGTTGTGATAATTGTCTCAGAAAATCTCTGATAAAGTATGAAATGAATATCATTAAGAAGCACAAGAAATTGGAATTGGCACAATTAAGTCAGTACTTAGGGAATGTCATGACCATTAGAAGCAGAAGTATTCCCAGGTATTAATGTCATCAGTGATGGGGGAGCATAAGGCAAGCTGACAGGCCACAAACACCTGCTGCCCCCTCCCAGGTGGGATATGTGTGATATTCCTGGGGCACTCCTGGCTGCCCAAAAGCAAAGGCCAGAGAAAAAATAAATGGTTAGCCGATAGAGAGCATAGTCCAGCAGAATCTAATAGTCTCCATCACCCCTCCATAGTGATGTAGGAAACAAAGGCAGATGGAAATGGCAGATAGAACTGAATTTCCTTATAACCTGCACCCCACTGACAAATACTTGAGGCTGGCAGAGTAAAACATTTCTCCAGAAACTTCTTACTGTCTTAATGCTAATGATTTGCTAGAGGGAAAAACAACCTTAGCTTGACAATAGCTAGGCCTCCAGTATCTTGTGAGTCTTCAGCATATAAAAATCTCACTGGAAACTTCCCCTGGACTTTACCTCCCCGCAACTCCATAGTATATAACCAGTCCTCATGGTCCCTGGGCAGTTCCTCCTGCCCACATGTCCTATCCCTGTGCTTTAATAAAATCAACTTTTTGCATCAAAGATGTCTTCAAAAACATTCTTGGCCATCAGCTCCTGACCTGACACACCCCACACACCCCACTGTCACCCCAAATCAGTGGGAGAAGTGGAGAAGGGATACGGGTATAAGAGGAGGAGAACATATACATTTTTAGAAAAGATATAATGAGGAAAAAGGTACTATTACCTTCGATTAGAAATCAATTCATTAATTAATAGAGGCAAAGTTGGTTAAAATGGTGACATATAAACACTAGTGCTCCATTGACTAAAAATCACACCAAGTGTTTATATGTTTTATATATATACACATATGTATATGTATACACACACACATATATCAATGACTGATGTCTTCAGTGTGCAGTTAGTAGAACTGTTAAAGCAAATAAAAACACTTCAAATAATCTATTGCCAAGTTTTGTTTTTTAACAACCCAAATCATAGAGCTTTATGCTAAAAAATATACCATTCTGGGAATTCTAAATACTTTTATGAGAAATTCTTCTATTCCTGGGTTAACTAAGTAATCTATCACCTTCTAAGAAAATGGAAGGTTTTTGAAGGTTGCCATAAATAATATATCATCTTATCAAAGAGAATATCTTTACCACATGCATGTACAAACATAGGTTCAGACATGTCAAATGATGTGATACGCATGGGAGCTGACCACACTGAGGTGAGCTATCTCTTTTATTTCTGGAATATCTCAAATAATTCAGACAAGGTGTTGTGCAGGGGCAGTAAAAATGAGGGGAGTAGAAAAAACTGATTCCAAATTTTCTATTGAAATTATTTCATCAATTTTAAAAATTAAACTATAGATAATTTATAATATCCTCAGATATTTTTTCTTTGTTGGTTTGGTCAGATTGAAGTTCAGTATGTCTGAGATTTATTGTATTAAAAGTTAGTAAATTATGAAAAAGTCATTTCTGAAGAACAGTTTAAGAATTGTAACTACCAAAAAAGGAAGGAAGGGAAGGAAGGAAAGGAGGGAAGGGAAGGAAGGGAAGGATGGAGGAAATAAAAAGAAAAAAAAGAAAGAGAGAGAGAAATCCCTGCCAGGTAGGTTAAGAATTTAATTAAACTACAACAAAGCCAAGGGCAAGAATTGCAAATCCACACTTTTGAAAATTCAGAGCTTTACATCTAGCTACCCTTTTAAATTAATACTAGTTTACTGTCCCAATTATGAGAAATCCAGCCACTCCCTAGGCCTTTACTTATATACTTAAACCATAGCAGGATAAATCAAGATCAAATGTGCCTACTATGTGCCAAATCCTGTGTGAGATACTTCATGGACTTTTTACATCTTAAAAGTTTATAACAAAATAACCTTAAAAGATGATTTTTGACAAATTTGTTCACCTGCTGTTCCAGCTTGAGCTACTCTCAGAAATAATATCCAAGAAAAGAGAATAAACCAGAAACACCATGACCCTAATCATCTACTCTCATACCTTGCAATTGCAAGTAAATAACCTGTTAGAGGCAAATTCAATTTCTCCCTTGCAGTCAAAAGCCCTATAGCCAAGCATGTACCTTCACTAGACACATTTATATAGAGAATCAAGGTCACAAAATATGAACGATTATGAAAGATCTCACTATTTACATCTGATATTCATGTTTATAAATGCATGTACTCTCATGTGTACACATATGCTTGTACTATTTACATTATTCATTCAGAACATTAAATTATAAAATGTTTCTCCATTTGAACCTCTTGTTAGCCAAAAATGACTGATGTGATTGAACAATGGTAAGAAAACCTGTGTCATGATATGAAATTAGGAGATTCCTGAGGAACTTTCCAAGATTTCATTGAAGAACAGCTTTTGGTAGATTCTGAGCCATTAATTTTCTCTTCTTTTTGCATAATTATGGATCTGTCAACGGAAAGTCAGTTACAGAATGTCCTTTGATCTGTCAATCATTGTGATGGAGTCAACCACTGAGCCAGGTGCTCCTGCTACAAAACCAATAGGGTTCTTTAAGAACAGTAAGAAGAATTTAGGGGTGCCTGGGTGGCTCAGTCAGTTATGCATCATGTCAGTTAAGCATTCAGCTAAGGTCATGATCTCACAGTTCATGAGTTCAAGCCTCATGTCAAGCTCTGTACTGATAGCTCAGAACCTGGAGCCTGCTTCAGATTTTGTGTCTCCCTCTCTCTGCCCCTCCCCACTCGTTCTCTCTCTCTCTCTCTCTCTCTCTCCCTCTCTCTCTCTCTTTCTCAAAAATAAATAAAATATTTAAAAAATTTAACACAAAAAATTGCATTATAAAAGTATGCTTTTCATGCACAAACTAAATACTTGTAAGTCAATATAATTTTTGCCTTAAATAATAAAAACTGAAGATATATTTCTGAGAAATTATAAATAAAAGTGAAGACTGTAGTAAATCTTTAAAATCTCTCATTTTTTTTAAATTGTCCTTTAAAACATTTATTCTCTTTGAAACAATAATTACATTTCTAGGAATTTATTCTAAAAAGATAATGAGAATTCTATTTAAATAAGGACTTTTCCTGAGCATTATTTATAAGAATTAAATTGTATCATTAGACTAAATATCTCTCACAAAAAACGATTTTTAAATTAAGGCAAATACATCTATGGGATATTATTTATTTTTTAAATGTCATATCTTCAAATAACTTTTAATATCTCGGAAAAGTGTTCATGGTATAATGTTCAATAAAAAAGCAAAATACAAGATAGTATATACCACTTTTCAACATTTCATACTCTTATATGTACAGAAAAGAGGACTAGAAAGGAATAGATTAAAATAGTATCCATGCTTGTCTATGAATAGCAAGATTATATCGTTTCCTTTTTATGCTATGTGTATTTTACACATTTCCTATGATAAACATGTAATACTTTTATGATATGGAAAAGATAGAATAAAATAGGCAGAGAGGGAAAGGATAGGACCTGAGGTCCCTGGGTAGGAAAAAAAACATATTTTGGAACAATGCTAGGAGTGTCTGACCACAGCAAACCCCCTCAGGCATAAGGTTCCTCTTAAGAATGTAACAGAACCCTCCCCACCACCACCAATCTCTCTGGAGGCAAGGGAAACAAAAGCAAAAGTGAACTATTGGGACCTCATCTTCTGCACAGTGAAGGAAACTATCAGCAAAACTAAAAGTCAACCGAAGGAATGGGAGAAGATATTTGTAAACGGCATATCAGGCAAAGGGTTAGTATCCAAAATCTGTAAAGAGTTTATCAAACTCAACACCCAAAAACAAATAATCCAGTGAAGAAATGGACAAAAGACATGAATAGATACTTCTCCACAGAAGACATCCAGATGGCCAACCAACACATGAAAAGAGTCTCAACATAGCTCATCATCAGGGAAATACAAATCAAAACCACAATGAGATATCACCTCACACCTGTCAGAATGGCTAACATTAACAACTCAGGCAACAACAGATGTTGGCGAGGATGCAGAGAAAGAGGATCTCTTTTGCACTGCTGGTAGGAATGCAAACTAATGCAGCCACTCTGGAAAACAGTGTGGGGGTCCCTCAAAAATTAAAAATAGTACTACCCTAGAACCCAGCAATTACATTACTAGGTATTTATCTAAGGGATACATGTATGCTGTTTCCAAGGGGCACATGCACCCCAAAGTTTATAGCAGCACTATCAACAACAGCCAAAGTATGGAAAGAGCCCAAATGTCTATTGATGGATGAATGGATAAAGATTTTATATATATATATGACATATATCATATATATATGTCATATATATATGTGATGGACTATTACTTGGCAATCAAAAAGAATGAAATATTGCCATTTGCAACTATGTGAATAGAATTTGAGGGTATTAGACTAAGTGTCTTTCTCAGTCAGAGAAAGACAAATATCATATGACCTCACTCATATGACGAGTTTAAGATACAAAACAGATGAATATAAGGAAAGAAAAGCAAAAATAATATAAAAACAGGGAGGGAGACAAAAGATAAGAGACTAAAATATAGAGAATAAGTGGAGGATTGCTAGAGGAGATGTGGGAGAGGGGATGGGCTAAATGGATAAGGCCATTAAGTAATCTACCCCTGAAATCATTGTTGTACCATGTGCTAACTAACTTGGATGTAGGTTTAAAAAATAAATTAATTAAAAAAAAAAAGAATGTAACAGATCCCATCTACTCCCCCTCAGGTTTCCCTCAGGAATTTTACAAAAGACCTGACTAAAAATAAGTAGACCATAAAATTATGACCCACAAGGAATGGTATGACCCATTGACCACCCCTCATACAATGGAAACAAGCCAATCAGGAATGGACAACCCAGAGACCTAGAGTTATCCAGCCAATAAATCTGAGAAGGAACAATGGAGGGATGGAAGGGTGAGGCGACCTTATAAAACAAGGACCCTTTCCGATTGTTGGTGGTCATTAACTTTCCAATGTTCTCTCTCCATAAAGAGAACTTTCCTACTATTCTTCTATTCTTACTTTCTGATCTTTTACTCTAATAAACTTTTGCCTGCCACTCACTTTGTGCCCATATCTTCATTCTCCGAAGCGAGGAGACAACAAATCCCAGGTACTGAGGTAAAAAAATTCTGCAACACTTTTATTCAACATAAACATATGTATTTTTTCTTTTTTTTTCTTTTTATTTATTTATTATTTTTTTTTTACAAATAGTTTATTGTCAAATTAGTTTCCACATAACACTCAGTGCTCATCCCCATAAGTGTACTCCTCTATGCCCATCCCCCCCTCCCTCCCACATCTATCAGTCCTCA
>NW_024082871.1:0-75853 GCF_003009895.1 Hyaena hyaena
AGGAAGGTGATGGGCATGGAGGAGGGCACTTGTTGGGGTGAGCACTGGGTGTTATATGGCAGCCAACTTGACAATAAACTATGAAATGAATGAAAAAAAAAAAAGAAAATGACCAGTTATGAGGTGACTTAGGCACAGTGGGGCGGGGGGGTGGGGGGAGGCGGGGGAAGTAGCCCTGTCTCAGCCCGCAGGAATGTTTTTAACCTCCTCTCATTGGCTAATTGGGGAGGGGTTTCAGCCTTGAACAATCTGCAGTTCTTTTCTGAGACTGCTGCTATGTGCAGCCCGAGGTTGCTTTTAATGGGAGTCTTAATTTTAAAATGGCGTTATTTAGGCTCTTCAAAACCACGGAGCCTAGTTAATAATTCTGTGTTGGTATTAGCTTACCAATTCTAGCAAATGGACTACACTAAAGCAGGATGTTAAAAATAGGAGAAATTGTGGAGGGAGAAGGAAAGGAATAAATGGGAACTCTTTATACTTCCTGAGCAATTTTTCCTGTAAACCTAAAAAGTGCTCTAAAATATTAAGTCTATTAGAAAAATCAGAAGCCATGCTAGAATCGGAACTCAGCCCTGTCTGATATGAAAGTTCGTGCCGTAGGAAGATACCAAAAGGCTACTCAGGGCCTTTGGGAAATGGGACTAAGGTTTACCCAGGTGGGAACTAAGGAAGAATGTGAGAGCTTCCACCTGACTCTTAGGGCTTCTACCTCATGGAAAACCCCCACCCCCGCCGCCATGGCAACAAAGATGTAAACAGTGAATGAACAGCCATGAAATAAACCCCAAGGAGAAATAAAGAAACCGGGTCCATGCACATCCTTGCAGAAAACAGAAGAGGGAACACATCCCAACTCATTTCTAAAAAGACAGCATTAACTCTGATTCCAAAATCAGACAAAGACACTACAAAAAAAAAAAAAGCAAAAGAAATTTTGTGATGCAAACAAACATGACTTTTTCTGTATTTCCCTACAAATGCTCAGCCATTTGGCTTAGAAAGACTCTCTGTCTTTGTGTGAATTTCTAACCAAACAACAAGACATAAAAAAAAAACGTCAATTACCAAGACAGAAGCCAGGAGACACGGCAGCAATGATGGCACCATAAAACCTGTTAGACCTCGATTTATGAGAGCAATAGAATATGTGAATAACATAAAACTCTTGTACCCCAGACCAAAGGTCCACGTCACTAAAACACAAGACTCCCGGCTAGCAGACCATAAAGGCCATTCCTAGAACGCTTTCTCCAGGCGAAGACACTGTATTTGTAGAAACATAAAGACACCTCAGTGGTTGAGCTCTGTGAGCCCGATCAATTACACCAGCCCCTGTATAATCTTAGCGCTGGTGGCAATGTTCCAGGGACTTTGTTGTAATTCCAATGGTCTCTGAAGAAACTAAGGGGAAATTAATGGCAATTGTTCTTTTTTTTTACATAAATCTGAAAACTTCAAAGAAACTCTTTAACACATGAAATATAAAAGTGCATGACACCCTGAGACATTAGTTATCCAGTCATAGTAACTAAGAACTTATTTTGACAGCTTGTCTCCTCCTGGGTTTTCTGAAAGAAATTATGAATAGTCAGCATTTTTTTTTCCTGCTCTACTACATTCAAAGAGAATATTACTGCTAAATAATAACTTGGTTTAGGCTTAGGTGATAGCCTATCCCGACTCCAAGCTTAGAGCTATCCCAAACTTTTGGATTATACTCAGGCAGTAAGCAGAAAGTTATGGGTCCCCCCTCAAAAAAAGAAAGATGAAATAAAGTTTTCTGACCCCCCAAAAAAGTCATTTTAGGCCCTCAGCTATTTTCGGTGATCTATGTGCCCTATTTGCCCAAGCACACTTCTTGCAATAAAGAAATGCAAAAATCTCAATAGTTAAGGATATTAAGGGAACAAAGAATGCAAAAACTAACAATCTCCTTCAGGTCTGCAAACAGCCTAACCCTTATCACAGACAATAAATCAGTGGCAAAAACTCACAGTGCCCTTTCAAAAGTAAATGAGGTCCTGCATTCCTTACTTGGGATAATGAGCCCAAGACCCCCATCCAGCGCTCTCAGAGCATGCCCAGAGACCCTCCCCCTTGCCTGACAATTACCTCTGCTCCACCCCAGGAGGAACACAAACCTCATTAACGTAACATACAATGCATATGCAGGCATGTTTTCCTAAGAAGCATGTGCGCCCCTCCATATGATGACAAAAAGTCTCCTTCCTAAATGCTTATCCTAGCCCTACATAAAAGAAACCTGTTAACCCCCACTCGGAGAGTCACAGCTTTGGAAGTTATTTCCCATGATCTCCTTATTTGCTGCAAATAAAGTTTCCTTTGTGTGACAACTCCAACCTGGTGCAGTCTCCACCTGAAATTCACCAAGGACCAAACTTAGGTGAGTTGAGTTACATCTTTGGCAAACTTCCCACCCTTCTGAATTAACTAGAGTACTTTCCGGTGCTGCTCCCCAAAACAAGACTTTTGTATTATGTCGAGTGTATCATGCACCCTGTTAAGTTAAAATTTCTTTTAATGTTTTAATTTGTTTTTTATTTTTTGAGAGACAAAGAGAGACAGAGTGCAAGCGGGGGAGGGTCAGAGAGAGCGGGAGACACAGAATCTGAAACAGTCTCCAGGCTCTGAGCTGTCAGCACAGAGCCCGACACGGGGCTTGAACCTAGGAACATGAGGTCATGATCTGCGCAAAGTCAGATGCTTAACTGATTGAGCCACCCAGGTGCCTCTTATGCACCCTGTTGACTTTAATCCTCTTGATTTTTTTTCATTCAACATATTGTCAGTCAAATGGTAGATGATGTATTCAGCCCTGCCCATCTGTCATTATCCTGTCCACCTTCATCCAGATCACTGACACACGTTCCCCACTTTGTCCCAAACCCCTACAGCCATAGAATCTTCCACTCAGGGAAACAGAGTCAACTTTTCTCTGTGTCTGCTGCCGCTGTGAAGCCCTCTGACACAGCCCCAACCCCCGAGGCCCACAGAGAACCAGTCTAGAACATCAGTGAATGTTCAGAGGTTTTCTCCTGAAATCTGGACTTTTTTAGAGCTATTTATTTTGATCCCAGAGCTCATACTAGCAGTGCAGTCCTGGGGGAATAAGCTTGAGTTTGGTTTTCATCTAGAATCTTTCCTTGGCCATGTGAGTAGGAAATAAATGTCTGAGACTTTCAGAGGTTTTCCTACCTTCCAGCTCCCTCCACCATAACCTGAAGGACCGACAGATAAGTACAACGGGGCCCAAGTCTAGGGTTGGTCATCTACATGAAGTACATGTAAATGTGTCCCCTGGAGCCCTGGGCCAGCAGTGTCCCTGCAGCTGTAGCAGGGAGTAAATACAAAAAGAAAAGAAAAAAAAAAAAAAAGACATCCCAGTATTGCCCCTAACAGCAATGGCATAATAGCGCCCTCTAGTGACAACTGAGCTAACTGTGTCCCAGAGGCTGTGATGTGAACCTGAGGCTAGTGAGCCTCTCTTTTTTCTCTGCTGAAAATGAAATGATATAAATGACCTGATGCCTGGGGCTTAAATCCAAGACACGTGCTCTCTTAATGAGCCATTGGTTGGTGTCTTTCAGTGTTCATTAAGTCTCTCCATCCCCTGCAAAGACCTTTTGTGCATTTTCTTTTAGTTTTCCTGAGATAAAATTTACATGCCATTACATTCACCCATTTCAGGTGAATAAGCCAGTGTTTTTCAGTAAATTTAGAGTTCTGCAATAATCACCACAATCCTATTTCAGAAGAGTTCCGCCACCCCAAAAAGAAACTAGGTGCTCATTCCCATCCACCACCATCAGCCACCATTAATCAGCCTGTTCTAGACATTTTATATACAAGGTAGACATTTTATCTACAAGGTTCACCTGGCCTCTTCAGGTAGCATAATGTCTTTGAGGTTCACACACATTGTAGCACGTTAGCACATCGTTTCTTTTTATGGCCAAATAGTGTCCCACTGTAGGACCTACTACATTTTGTTTATCTTGTCATCCCCTGATGCTCTTTTGGAATAAAAATATTTATGAGCTGAAACTTCTGCTGTTACTGCCCATGACTCTTAAGTTAACTCCACACCAAAAATGGACTTCAAGGACATTGCAAGTATTAATATTGTCCTTAAGTGAGGAGGTGATAAGGTATGAGAGATTCCAGACTCACTTTTGCCAGCGGTTGAGATTCCTTTTGGCCACTGCAATATTCCTGTTAACTTCTAATACTTGATAGTCAGCACTTCCCATGGCCCATGAGGTTCAGTAGTTGTGAGCGGCTTTGGAAAAAACCTGGCACAGTTTCTAGACCTGGTCTTCCATGTGTCCTTAGTCTGATCACTTCTTAGCTGTCTTCTGATCATCACTTGCAGGCCAATGCTAACAAATGGATATTTGAGATCTCTGATATAGAGGTTCTGGGCCATGCTCTGTCCATCCAAGCAGCCCTCCCCCTGGACAAGATGGTATCCCTTCTGGAAATACCCACTTAGTCAGTCTAGGATTTCCCACATTTTCCAAACTATACCAGAATCTCTCCAATTTTTTTTTTATGTTTGTTTGTTTGTCTTGAGAGAGAGAGAGAGAGAGGGAAACAGGGAAGGAGTAGAGAGAGAGGGGAGAGAGAATACCAAGCAGCCTCCACACTGTCAGTGTAGAGCCTTATGCAGGGCTCAATCCTACAAACCACAAGATCATGACCTGAGCCAAAATCAAGAGTCAGACACTTAAAAAACTGAACCATCCGGGTGCCCCCATTTTTATTTTATTTTATTTTATTTATTTTTTTTTTTGTATTTTGTCATTTCTTTTTTTTTTTTTTTTACAAATAGTTTATTGTCAAATTAGTTTCCACATAACACCCAGTGCTCATCCCCACAAGTGCCCTCCTCCATGCCCATCCCCCCTCCCCCCCACATCCATCAGTCCTCAGTTTTTGTCAGCATTCAAGAGTCTCTCATGGTTTGCCTCTCTCCCTTTCCCCCACCATTTCCCCCCTTCTTCTCCCCCTTGTTCCTCCGTCAAGTTCCTCCTAATCCTCCTATACGTGCAAACATATGATATTTGTCCTTCTCTGCCTGACTTATTTCGCTCAGCATAACACCCTCAAGGTCCATCCATGTTGCTACACATGGCCAGATTTCATTGTTTCTCATTGCCATGTAGTATTCCATGGTATAGATAAACCACATCTTCTTGATCCATTCATCTGTTGATGGACACTTAGGCTCTTTCCATGTTTTAGCTATTGTGGAGAGTGCTGCTATGAACATTGGGGTACATGTGCTCCTATGCCTCAGCATTTCTGTATCCCTTGGGTAAATTCCTAGCAGTGCTATTGCTGGGTCATAGGGGAGTTCTATTGTTAGTTTCCTGAGGAACCTCCACACTGTTTTCCAGAGGGGCTGTACCAGTTTACATTCCCACCAACAGTGTAGGAGCGGGTGCCCCCATTTTTATATTCTACTCCCCCAACAGTCCTAAAACCTGATATAGTGGACTCTCAAGACATGGATAGTCATATATCATCCAGGGAAGCTCCTATAGCATTAAAAAGATTAAGGATTTAGTTCTATCTCTACCTTTATAGGACATATTCTGATAAAACCCTACCTTTCATACTTAAGACAAGCCTCTCATGCAATTTTATAAGATATTGTCTTAAAGTAGTTTCCTTGAGACAGAATATCTACCCTGTTTTTATCACTGTAGTTCCTCAATAATATTGGCTACTTGTCCAATGACCTTGAAATTGGCCATGGTGAAAAAAAAAATACAATAGAGACAAACACTCAGGCATAGTTTCACCAGTGATAGAATCCTAGGGGCACCTAGGTGGCTCAGTCGGTTAAGCGTCCAACTTCAGTTCGGGTCATGATCTCATGGTTTGTGAGTTTGGGCCCCATATCAGGCTCTCTGCTTTCAGCACAGAGCCTGCTTCAGATCTTTTGTCCACCCTCCACTGCTCTGCCCTGCCCCTCGCACATGGAATCTCTCTCTCTCTCTCTCAAAACTAAATAAACATTTAAAAAATTGTCCTAAAGATTTTGAAGCTTATATAAGCTAACAAATAACTGTAATTTATAAGAAAATAATTATCAAGGGATGCCTGAGTGGCACAGTTGTTTGAGTGACCAACTCTTAATTTCTGCTCAGATTATGATCTCATGGTTCATGAGATGGAGTCCCATGATGAGATGTACACTTCCAATCTGGAGCCTGCTTGGGATTCTCTCTCTCTCAAAATAAATAAATAGAGAGAGAGAGAGAGAGAATTATCAAAACTTTAGGAACTGGGTAATAGTTCTTCCCTCCTACTGATTCAGCTTCAGTTTGGATCTGAAGCCAAAACATCAAACACCTTTACCTGCATAAGCATATTGAGATTCTCTCGTGGCAAATGAGTAAAGTGGGTTCTATGAAACAATGTTTGAGTGGTTGATGCTTCGGTTTATCTATTTCCCAAGGACTGTGTGAAAACAGGAAACTGCCCTTCCAAAACAAGGTCATAGGCAATATGCACATTCATCCCTGAGCAGCAGCTAAGGCTCTGTTCTAGCTGCGAAATGTGATAGCGGTGGCACATCTCAAAGTAAGTTCCGTTGCCTTAACTTGAGAAGGGAGGAGGAAAATGTCTGACTCTGTCATCTTTGCTAGAACCGATGAGAAGAAAGATTGATGGGTACAGTTTTAGGATGGCAAGAGACAGGGATTTCAGACACCAGGTTTTACTTTCAAATCAAACAAGACCGGGATAGATGACATTGCTTCGACTCTCACTGTATCTCAATGAACAGCTTGGGCACTATAATGAAAAACTGCAGGGAAGCCCAGGTGGTGTGGATTTTTCTTATGAGAGCAATAGAGATGACTAAAAATCTAATAGCAATCAAAAGCGAGTCCCAAGGGTTGAATTCCCTTCCTTCAATGTTGCTGAACAATAGTGGCAGCACTTTGGATGTTGAGAGCTGATGAATGGCCATGGTTGCTACAGCATTGTATAACTTTTCAAAGCCATTTCTGACATCCGAAAAGCTGAGACATGTGGTAAGCAAGCCTAAAAATGGCAAAGGCTCTAAAATGGACTATAAAAAATAATGGTAGGCTGAGCAGCTGCAATCATAATACTTAAAGAACAGTGAGACTTGCTGTCCTCATCCCTTGTACAAGGCTCTACAAAAGTCCTCACCCTATGTCTCCACCTCTGGAATGCACACCCCCTTCCTAATTCTCCTCTCCTCTCCCTGCAAAAACAAAATAATAGGGGTTTCAGGGAGAAGGTCAGCCTGCTTGTATAAATGGCCTTGGGAATCTTACTTGAGACGCAATTGGCTACTCTGGTTTAATTAAGTAACACATAATGATAAATTTTTAATAATAAAAACCATTACACACTAACAGGTTTTAAAGGAAACAACTGCAAGCATTTTCTTATTTAATTCTCATTTTTAAAAAACTATGAATGGAGGTATTATTGTTACTACTATTTTATAAATAAGCAAATGCAAGTTCTGGATGGTTGAGAAGTTTGCCTAAGGTTATTCAGTTGGTAAAGGACACCATGTAATTTGATCCCACCAGCTTTGACCTCCTAATTGCTGTGCTTACTGGCATCCCATAGTTTCAAGTGAATTTTGCTGACACAGTATATTTGAAACACTGGCTTGGTAGTACATGCTCAGAAAATGTTAATGCTTGCCTTTTGCCTCTGGTTGGTGAACCAAATCTTCCCTTTCTTGCCTAAATCCTTATAAGAGTCCCTACTGCACTGCAGATCCTTCTGAAGAAACTCAAGTCAAAGCCTGCAAAACAAACTATAATTAATACCCACTGGGAACAAGTGTTCAGTAAGTATACTAAAGGTTAGCATTGTTTTATCTTAAAGAGATTCTTAGACCAAAGAATGACATCCTTCCTTTTAACACATACAGTATTAAGTAGGATGTTGGGAGAAATGTTTTTGTTAGTGATGAAATATCTGAACCCTAAAATCAAGAGCCGAGGGGGCTAAAGTCTCTGGAGTTGGGGGACTTTTATAACCACCGACCACTAGACAATCTAGTTTTCTCCAACCTTTAAAATGTATTTATTCTTAAAATTAGTAAAAAAAATCAGATTAAAAAAATTAAATTTGTATTTCAGAAATAAGCATCCAAGGCAGAAGTGGCCCCAATACATAATCAATCAAAACTGTGTTGAGGATTCAGCAAATGCCACACTTAAAGGAAAATGATATGCATGTTCTGATGGAATATTGATGTGCTCAGTGTGTATCTCCATCAAGACAAGACAGAACTTAAAGGGATGGAGGCCAATAGAAGGCTGACAGCTACCAGTGGGCAGGCCTCCTGTAGATGTGGTCTATGCCCACTGATGTCCCAGGTACTCAGCCTGAATGGCCTACTCATAGTAACCTAGCCCTAGGAAGCCTGCTCACACCAATCAAACCTACATGGGATTAATTGGTACTAGAAAACTACTTTAATAAATTACAAGGAACATTTGACTGTTGGGATTCCAGCTATACACAGCAGCAGATCAGTGCATTCCCTTCCCAGTGGGGAAACTTGCTTGAGAGACCATCTGCACTACAGGCATTTGCTAGAGAATTAGATCATAAATTGATGGCAAGCCAGTATCTGCTAAAGAATTACTTAAGAGCAATGATGTTAGACAAAGACTCTAATGTATTGTGTAAACAATCTATTCTTCTAGATTTTCCAGGTTGTTAAATTATCAGAAAGCAAAGTACTGGACTATATTAGCTCAATATCTCCCATCATGGAAGATGTATTCTGCTGTCTCCCAGATTCCTATATTCCGATTCAATTAACGTGATCAGACAGTCGTTGAGTCTAGTTATAGGAAGGTATAGAAATGAAGAAATAAAATTTTGTCTCTGCATTTGAAAATTGCAACAGACTTATTATAGTCATTTAGTTATTAGATTGTTCAACAGATTTCATTAAGCTCCTACTAGACGTTAGGTAATCTGCGAGATGCTAAATTATAAAGTTGAATTAAGACACAGTCCATATCCTAGGGGAGTTTATAGTCCATGAGGAAGCCTCACACTTAAGACAGCTAAATTAACCAACAGTGGAGGCATACCCAAAAAGTGGAATCATTAATTTAGCCAGGATGGAAAAGAGAAGATGGTTCAGAAAGGGTTTACAGTGGAATTCACAAACTGAGATTCCACAGATGCATACATAAGCGTGGTTTTTACTGGTCAGAGCTCTTCTGGTTGGAAGTAGGGTAAACAGCCAGTACCTCCCAGCTTGGTGGTGGAGGGAAGCTTATTATCTTATAAAACTAGAATATCCATGAAGGTACCCAGCATTCACCATTCACTTATTAATTCTGTCTATCTATCTATCTATCTATCTATCTATCTATCTATCTATCCATCTATCTATCCATCTATCTATCTATCCTGTCTATGCACTATTCAGGTGTGACTGAAACAAAGTGTTTCTGCAGTATCCCTGATTTGTCTCCTTTTCTACATTCCCCATCAATGTTGCCTTTATTTTCAGGGAGTTCATCTCCCTTGATGAGAAAGGGAACAACCAGCAATTTCAGGCTTGCATATCCTTTGAAGCCTTGATCCTGGAGGATATTAAACAACAAACTCCTTTCTCAACAAGCTCCTCATTTTCAAAAAACTCCTGAAAAAGTATAGGAAAGACTCTAGGTGTGACCTGTACAGCATGCCCACCCCTAAAATAAGTGTGGTATCCATTGTTCAGATGCTCTGGTAAGTGAGGTATGGGATCTGCTAAGACTATTATGGCATCAAAGTGAGGTAGACCCCATAGGAAGGAAATAATCAACATTTCCTTTGGAAAGATAAATAATGTTCTCATTATTCTATAATGCCTGGATACATATTGTGTTTTAGTACTCATAGGTGTGGTTACAAGTAGATATTCTTCAGAAAATAATGAAAAATTGGTCAAGAAAACTAGGTTGTTTTTAATGACCTTTCAGAAGAGTAACATATCTGACAGTACAATATGTGAATAGTTCACTAGAGGGATCGGTGTTTATTTTAAACATCAGCAGGAATCAGTTACAACTCATAACTAAAAATATCTAGTGCTTCATAAAGCACTTTCATGTACATCACTACATTGAATAGATTCCTATAAATTGGTGCCATGATCTTTATTTGACAGACACAGTAAAGAAGCTCAGAGATTAGGGGATTTGTCCAGGTTCGCAAGATAGATAAGTAGCAGAGTCAGGATTCAGATCCTGATCCAGTTCCAAGACTCATATTCTCAATCCCCACAAACTTTTACGACACTTTAGATGAGTCTTCCACCATGAAGGAGGTGGGTTTTAAAATGCAAGGTGCTAAAGGGGGATAGTCTTTATTGAGAGAAACAAATGAGAGCTGAAGACTCCAGCACTGGTTAAGGGGCTTGCTTGATGATGATCTGGACACCTTGGCCAGATTATGTTTAGTGGTGGAGTATGACTAATTAGATTACCACAAGGTGATTAAAAAAATATATATATATATATAAAAATATATATATAAAAATATATATATATAAAAAATATATATATATATATAGGCACCTGCATGGCTCAGTTGTTTCAATGTCCGACTCTTAATTTTGGCTCAGGTCATGATCTCATAATTGTGAAATCGAACCCCACATTGGACTCTGCACTGGGCGTGGAGCCAGCTTGGGATTCTCTCTCCCCTTCTCTTCCTGCCCCTCCCACATTTACACTCTATTTCTCAAAGATATATATATATATATATATATATATATCAGAGGCAGAAAATTCAACCTCTTTCCTCTGGCCTACTTGTAACAGGCCAGCAGTTCCTAGTACTGGCTGTGTATCCTGGTGTTTACAGTTTAGCAAGCTCCTCAGGGGTTGTCGATGCTCAGTCACATCTGGGGTACATCATACCAACAATCTTTCAATCCCAGTGTGTTTTTCCCCCACTAGGTGCATTGATTTTTATCCCCGGGAGCAAAGGGTTGGAGTACTTCATAAAAATGTCAGGTATTGTTTACAACCTTATCCTTGGGAAAGAGGGAATCTTCCTCTCCTTCACTAGAAATTGCAGTCTTTTGGATAAAACTGAACAAAATGAATAGCCCTCATTGGGTATTTCATTTTCTAATTTCGAAACTTATTATTTGAAAAGGTTTATTTATCCTAAACACTCCGAATATTTTGAAATTGGTGCTGACTCATCATTGAAGCTTTAAATTTCCTTTGACTTTAAAAGGCTGTGATTACCTCAATATCTTTCTCAAGTTTTAATTTTTCCTACCCTCTGTTTAAAAATGCCTCTTTGTTGCTTATCCTTCTTTTAATAAATCAGAACTATTTCATTTTAAATGCTTTATGGTTACATTAGGAACCAACATTTATTTCCTTGTTCGGAGCACTTTCTCAGTTAATCATTCTCTGTGTTGTTGTTTGTGTATTAAGTTTCACAAATCCTAGCAGAAATGTGAAAAGCAAACTATCAAGGAATGAATCAAGGGACAAAACTCTATCAGAACTTTCCTTCAAATCAGACTGAAAAAGGACTAGGAAGGATATGAATGCTGTGGGAAGTGATATGGAGCCAGCCTAGAAGGGAAGGAGGGAGAATGCACAGAAAGAGAAATTTGGAGAAAAAGACAACATTATTGTTCTTTAGTTCCTTAGAATAATCCCCTTGCTTGAGTGCCCCACCCCCAAGTTCTCAGAATTAGGAACATATTCTGGGGAGAAGTACATGGAGCAGATGTTTTGATTTTTCATCAGGTGGAACTGTTTGGCAAAACAGAGCAAGTTCAAGAACATCCATTCAATATTTGCAAAGACCTCATTATAAAAACAAATATGAATTAACAGTTTGAAGATCAAAATACTTAGAAAGTGTTGTCACCCATCTATAAAGAAATGGAAAATCATCACATGCAGGACCATTTACTGAAGCATCTATTTCATTTATATCAAATATTAGTGGGAGTTAAGTGAATTTGCAGAAAGGGCAACTGATTTCTATCTGTAGGAAAAGAAACCAAAGTTTCAGAATGAGAAGGAAAACTAAAGCTTTACTAGCAGACATTTTCTTAAAGCTAATTTCCCTTGCCTTTGTCTCAGTGAACAAGCTCTTCATCGGACAGAGGATTGATGAGCATCTTATTTTAATTACCAGTGTGGAAGTAAATGTTCTGTGAAGTTGAGTGTATGTCCGCACTTCACAGGGATGCAAGGGGAAAAAACTGGGAAAGATGTCATACAAGTTTACTAATGCCATACATTATATTTTCAGTTGTGTTTCTTTCTAAAGAATGTTTTTCATCTGTGGTCCCTACCATGGTTAACCACGGCAGGTTAACCATAAAGCTACTAATGATGTGAAAGTACATAGCTACAGGTGTTATCACAGTCTGAAGGTATGTCAGCAGTGGAAAAGAAAAAAAAGTTTGAATTTTTGGAGCCAGAAGCTAGTCTCTGGAAATTCCTTCCAGGTATTATGGGTGTAAAATTATAAGCAGAAGATTTGTTTCATAACATATCTACTCAAAGCAGAAACTTTCTTCTGCCATGAGTATACTAGTAAAGCTTCTACACTTATAAATGTTTCAGTCATTTTTGTGTAAATCATGCAAAATAGAACTTATCAGAATTCTGATATTTATAAGGGAGAGAGATATGCTGCAGAAATATAAAACAGGATGTATGCATGGGAATTTGCACATTTTATGAACACTCAATATCAATAACATTTTTAAAATCAAACTAATGTTGGTTGTTCATGCTAAACACTGAATTCTTTGTCCAGAATCTACATAGAAAATATTTTAAAATCATGTTATCATAAAGAGGTGGTTTTAAGACCATATGGCCAAAAATTGTCCAAAAAACCAAAACAAACAAACAAAAAACAGTGTCAGTGTGGTGTATCATCAAGCACTTCATGAATAAAACTTAAGTTACCTTTCTAAATTTTGTGATATTTATGATATCCATCAGCTTTAAACATTTGTAATTTGGGTTTTTCAATTTTAAATAGGTATTCACATTTATAGCTAATTTGTATTCATAAATCTGAGTGTTTATTCTGATAAGCAGATCCCAAACTAAACAAAGTTTCAGGTCCCTATACATCTGGATCTGCCTCTGTGGGTAACTCCTTCTAGGGATGAGGTCTTAGAAACGGAACAGATACTCCCTTATTGCTGAGTGGAGTTGTTCTTTCCAGAAAACATGAAATAGAGTTTGTTCCAGGAATGTAAGAATGGTTAACTTCAGAACAATCTGTGAATGTAATTACTCCATTCATTGATTAAAGGAGAAAAATCATATGATCATCTCATAGATCCAAAAAATATATTGGGTAAAATTTAATACCCATGTGAGATAAAATGCACATTGAATTGAAAATGGAAGGGATCATCCCTAACCTGATAAAGGTTACCTACCAAAAGACTGTAACACTGACTGCACTTCAGGTAGAATATTAGAATCAATCACTTTATGGTGAGGAAAAGAATGAAAAACCTCCACCATACCGCTAACCAAAGCAAAAAGACAACAAAAAGCAATAAGAGATAAAAGGATTGGAAAGAAAGTGGTTTTTTCTTAGTCCACATATTATATGATTGTCCTCCCGGACTATTAAATTCAAGCTCCAGGAAATTGCTAGGAATAATAAGCAAGATTGTTGTAGTGAAGACACAAAAATTAATTATAACTGTATGCACTAGAAACAGTGATTAAGAAACAATGTAGTAATTGTATTTAAAGACACCGTTCATATTAGCAACAGAACCTATCACACAGCCGGAAATAAATCCATCAGGAAAGGTCCAAGACCTATATGGAGAAAATGAATAATATCTTTATTGAAGGACATAAAAAAAAGCCCTAAATAAATGGAGAGAGATACTTTTGGTCATGGATGGGAAGAATCAATTTCATAAAGGTGTCAATCCCCTCTAAATTAATCTATAAATTTAATGAATTCCTATCATAATCCCATCACAGTTTTTTATAGACTGTGACAAGCTGGTCTGAAATTGCATATGGAAGAGGGTATAGCAAAGAATGGTTAAGTTAATTTCAAATAAGAATGAGGAGGAAGAATTTACCCTACCAGATATCAAGACTTAAAGAGTTATAGTTATTAAGATAATATTTATTAAAAAATAAATATATATTAGAAACATAGTAGACTCTGACCCTCAAAAATATGAAAATTTTCTGTTTGACAAAGTCAGTATTTTATAATTCAGCAGGAAAATGGATTTTATAATAGGTAGCTGAGACAATTAGTATCCATATAGAAAAAGACAGAACTATTTATTTTTGTAATGTTTATTTATTTTTGAGAGAGAGAGAGACTGAGTACAAACAGGGGAGAGGTACAGGGAGAGGGAGACACAGAATCCAAAGCAGGCTCCTGGCTCCGGGCTGTCAGCACAGAGTCTGACACAGGACTTGAACTCACATACCATGAGATCATGACCTGAGCCAAAGTCAGTTGCTTAACTGACTGAGCCACCCAGATGCCCCAAGACAAAATTATTTATATGGTTTATACCAGTAGTTCTCAACCAGGGTGGTTTTGGCCCCCACAGGATGTTTGGCAATGTTTGGATCATTCTTGCTTGCAACAACTAGAGAGGAAGATACAATTAGCATCTAGTGGGTAGAGGCCAGGGATGCTATTGAACACCCTACAAAGCACAGGGCAGCCCCCACAACAAAGGATTATCTAACCCACAATGCCAACAGTGCCGTAATCGAGAAACCCTGCTTTGGCTGGAACAAACTTCCTTCAGAAAACCACACCGTTAACTCCCTTACTTTTCAAATCTGTTGCAAGTGTCACCTTCTCAGAAAGAGTGCTCTGAACCTCTCTGTTTAAAATTACCACCTCTTCTGCATGTTGCTGTCCAGTTCTCCCAGCACCATCTGTTAAAGAGGCTATCTTTTTTCCATTGGATACTCTTCTCTGCTTTGTCAAATATTAGTTGGCCATACATTTGTGAAACTAGATCATTTTCTCACACCATACACCAAAATAAACTCAAAATGGATAACGGACCTGAATGTGAGACAGGAAGCCATCAAAACCCTAGAAGAGAAAGCAGGAAAAAATCTCCTTGACCTCAGCTGCAGCAATTTCTTACTTGACACATCCCCAAAGGCAAGGGAATCAAGAGCAAAAATGAACTATTGGGACCTCATCAAGATAAGAAGCTTCTGCACAGCAAAGGAAACAATCAATAAAACTAATAGGCAACTGACGGAATGGGAAAAGATAGTGGCAAATGACATATCAAATAAACGGCTAGTATCCAAACTCTATAAGGAACTCCTCAAACTCCACACTGAAAAGTAAATAATCCAGTGAAGAAATGGGCAGAAGACATGAACAGACACTTCTCCAAAAGGACATCTAGATGGCCAACAGACACATGAAACGATGCTCAGCATCTCTCATCATCAGGGAAATACAAATCAAAACCACACAGAGATACCATCTCATGCTGATCAGAGTGGCTAAAATGAATAAATAAGGAGGCTCTAGATGCTGGCAAGGATGTGGAGAAACGGGCACCCTCCTACACTATTGGTGGGAATGTAAACTGGTGCAGCCCCTCTGGAAAACAGTGTGGAGGTTCCTCAAAAAGTTAACAATAGAACTCCCCTATGACCCAGCAGTAGCACTGCTAGGAATTTACTCAAGGGACACAGGAGTGCTGATGCATAGGGGCACATGTACCCTAATATTCATAGCAGCACTCTCAACAGTAGCCAAAACATGGAAAGAACCTAAATGTCCATCAACTGATGAATGGATCAAGAAGATGTGGTATATTTATACAATCGAGTACTACATGGCAATGAGAAAGAATGAAATATGGCCATGTGTAGCAACATGGATGGACCTTGAGGGTGTTATGCTGAGCGAAATAAGTCAGGTAGAGAAGGACAAATATCATATGTTTGCACGTATAGGTGGATTAGGAGGAAGCTAATGGAGGACTATGGGGGAGAAGAAGGGGAAAATAGTGGGGGAGAGGGAGGGAGGCAAACTCGAATGCTGAGAACAAACTGAGGGCTGATGGGGGTGGGGGACAGGGGAAGGGAGGTGATGGGCATGGAGGAGGGCACTAGTTGGGATGAGCACTGAGTGTTATCTGGAAACCAACATGACAATAAACTATTTAAGAAAAATAAATAAATAAATAAACATTAAAATAAAATAAATAAATAAAATTACCACCTCAATTCCTTCTTTCATGACACTCCGGATATCTTTCTTTGCTCTCCTTATTTATTCCATTGTGATCATGATCTTCTACAACCAATAAAATGTTGTTATTTATCGTGTCGTATTGACCATTATCAGCCAGCTAGAATGTCTTGTTTTCTTTACTGATCTATCCAAACACCTAGAATATTGCAGTAGTAAACAAACAAACAAACAATCCCCAATGTTAATCAGAATGTAGCGTAGCAGAATCTCTCATAAACTGTTGGTGAAGTGTCACTTTGGAGAGGAATTTGGCTTTGTCAGTTGTTTGGAGATGCACATACCAGGGAAGTCAATGTGAAGATGGTAGGTGGAGTCAAATCAGAACTTCCTTTCCCTGATACCTAACCAAATGAGCCAATAAAGTCAGCACCTAGGAAAAGAGTCAAGTTACTTTTGATGAAAAACACAAACCCATAAACGTCAATGGCACATAGCTGAGGAAAGATTAGGGACAGAAAAAAACTGCAACATAGACCTGCTCCTACCCCTGATCACCTCCCAATCTGTATATCCTGGTCTCTTTCATTTTTAAATAATAAATAGAAAATCGTATATATATTTTTTCTTCTAATAGAAAAACCTGATTTAACAGAAGCTCTTATCCAAGAGCACAATTCTAGAAGGCTCAATCAGATGAGTAATGTGTGTGAGTGTGTTAATGTATTTATATCCTAATATCCAACCCCAGACCTACTGAACCAGAGATCTAGGTAAGAAGCCCAAGAATCTGTGTGTGTCGTTTCACTTTTTAAAAAATAATTTCAGCTGATTCTGATGATCAGCCAAGTTTTACAACTATTTATCTAGTAAGTTTTCACATGTGTCCCAAGAAACCCTGGGTATATAAGTAGAGGTATCTGAAAAGTCATTGCTGGGGTGCCTGGGTGGCTCAGTCCATTAAGTGTCTGACTTCAGCTCAGGTCATGATCTCACAGTTCGTGGGTTCAAGCCCCACGTTGGGCTCTGTGCTGATTGCTAGCTCAGAGACTGGAGCCTTTTCAGATTTTGTGTCTCCTCTCTGACTCTCCCCTGCTCACGCTGTCTCTGTCTTTGTCTCTCTTAGAAATAAATAAAACATTAAAAAAAATAGAAAAGTCATTGCTTGGGCATCCTGGGAAAATAGCTGCTTCTGTTTCTTCTTTATAGAAAGATTTTGTGTAAGCTATTGCTTGGAACAAACAGTGCTGTTTCTTCAAAAAAAAAAAAAAGTTTGTAATCCACTGGTCTAGGGAAACCGTGTAAATGGAGACCATTAAAGTGTGTGATAGATACTGTACTGTGCCATCCCGATCTTCAGGAACCAGAAAATCTTCCTCTCAGATGTTGTGAGTGCTGTCAGAAGCTGACCCTCAGCTGTTATCCAAACTTGAAGATTGTGTCAAGTGGAGAAAGCTGCCAGGGCCAGTCAGCTTCCTCCCAGGGAAAGTCCCTGTCCGATGACTAATCTATAGAAGTGTAGAAAGGCCTGGAAGAGCCATCCCATTGCTCCCCAAGGGGTCAACTGAGCCCTTCATGAGGACAGCATCACAGTTTCTTCTCCCCCGTTCTGCTCCCTTTCACTCCCCACATCTACACCCTCAGAACATCTACTAATAAGCTCCCTGATCACAAATCTGAATCTCAGAGTCTGCATCTAAGAAATGCAACGCACCACACCAAGTAAACTTGGGTCATACGACGATATGATGCCTGACACCATATCACACCCAAGAGGACCAACAGACTAAATGACTTCAAAGGAGGCAAAATGCACCACATGACAAAATCAGACTGTTCAGCATCCCGGCTGTTCTCCATTCATAACAGATCTAATTGTCTGCAAGTTGTGAGTTAGCAAAATAGGAAATTTGCAATGCACGCTGGCATGATGTTGAGATGAAAACACATGTGTAGCATTAGCTCCAACCAGATGCACTGTTTGGAATCCCCATTCATGACAAGAGTTGGAGAAACATAGGCAAGCAATAATTAAAGTCTGAGGAATTAAACTTTTGGAGAAAAAAGAAATAAAAGAATTTGCTGTACAGACAGTAGCCCCTACCTCTGAAGCTCAGTGGAAAGAATTCAGTAAACTACATCCACTTTCCAATTTGGGGTCAGTTAACACACTTGTAATCAGTTTATGTGTTTTGAGGTTACAATGACAATTCAATAAGTAACTTAAAATGTATGCATATTAATATGAGAAAGAACTGCATCCCAAAGTTTTGGAAATCGTTTACTGGTAGTGGCAAGTTTCCACTGGTGCTTCAGGGGACTCAACGAGCTCCATTCTGAGTAAGGACATGAGGCCACCGGGGGAAAGCGAGTTCTGCCCAGCTTGTCTGTACTGTTGATGTCTGAGGCTGTGCACTCTCTGAATTCGTGTTTCTGGAGATTTATAGTTGTTGCTATTTATCTCTAAAATAAATTCATGTCTAGAAAAACGCCAGTTAATGTCACGAAGAAGCCTTCAAATGAAGAACCACTGGAAAAGGTGAAAAGATCACTGTCAACATTGAAAAAAAGCCCAGTCACAGAGATATTTGACAGAACGGCTAGGGACGTGCGAAGTCTGGAACATGTAAAGAATTTCCTATGCAAGAATTTCTATGATAGAGAAGATGGGGAATAAGAGAGTCCATAGTTTTATTCTGCAGCTAAATTAATCACCGTCTCAAATTTTTGTTGAATTGTTTTGGGGAATACAGATTTGTATGCATTTATTTCCCCCCAAAGCTGTGTATTTATCATTACAATAAGTAAGTGTGGCAAAAAGCAAAAACGAAAACAACTTCGACCTAACATTTTCCCAATCCTCTGTAATACAAATGCTGCTTAATATATATTTTTTTTCTCGTAAGAATATATATTTACATCTGAGTGTTTTCTTAACTTCTTTCTACTTTTCATAAACCCAACTGATGCATAAATAAAAAATCAAGCATAATATTGTAAGGAACCATAGCCAGTTTTCTGGGATTCAACATATGTTAGTTACTTACATTACTTACCCAAACTTTCTCCAATGCCTACAACTTGGCTCAATATGCCAGATAAAGAATATTGCCTTGAGGTTTTAAATATAATCAAAATGCTTAGATCTACTCCAAACATGAATACTGCTAGAGATAAGATGAAAAATATTCTTCTTTTTTCAATGACTCTTTATTATAATGGGCTATTTATTAAAATGGAATATGAATTATTTATCTGCCCACCATAGAAAGTGTAAAACTTCTGTGAACGGGTAGCAAATTGAGAAATACAATTAAAACTGTAAAACAAAATCTTCATCTCGTGCAGATGGGTAATGGAGAAAAAGACACATTGTCTAAGAATTTAATTAGACCAGAGTAATTTTAAGGCTTAAATTCACAAAAGGAGCCCCAAAATAAGCCTGTGTGAAGGGACTAGAAAGAGCTAACCTTCACTGTATAAGAGAGCAGAAAGTATTTGGTTTTTATGTCTGAGAAAAAAGAAGCAGAGGATAAAATATGGGGAGACAGAGAAAGAGAGGGAGAGGTGGGCTGTACAGATGGCAAGAAGCAGGACCTGGATTTGTAGGAATGGCTAAGACACTTGAAAATGCAAAGGGTCTAATGACCAGTTAAAAATGTTTGTGTGGTTGCAAACACAAACTGGAAATTCCCAGATTTCCAGTAGAGTCAGCTGTACCCACAAATGCCTTCACTGAGTGGTGTGTGTGTGTGTGTGTGTGTATGTGTGTGTGTGTGTGTGTGTGTGTGTGTGTGTAATAAAGTCTGTGTATGGACTTATGTGAAGAAAGGCACATGCATAGGATGGTGAATAGAAGCAAGAACTCAGATCAAAGGTGAATTTGAGAAAGAATTCCCCTTGGAATTTGTAGCCTTCATGGGGAGAGCTTTAGACTTCCCACAAATCATAGAATGCTGGCAGTATGGTGGCCGGTAGCTAGATAGTCATACTTAAATGTTATAGATTCACCCCAGCTGACACTTTGGGTTCAAATTTGAGCAGGTACTGGTGCATCTTATAACTCAAAATTCAACAGTACAAGTTCCTGATAAATATAACTCTGGTATTCTCTAAGGACTTGATTTAACTCCATCATGACTCTTTTCTTAAGGTAAGAGATAGTATCTGAGTTATGCTGATTCAACTTCTATTCAAATCAGTAAGAACAATCCCTCTCTCCATCCCAGACCCCTCCACTGCATCAAGAGGCAGATGCTAGCTTCTCTAGCTAGATCTTAATTAACTGAAGTTTTTCACCCCAATTGAAAACCCTGACTCTGCCACCATTCCCATATACTAGTAAGAGATTTTTGTTCCAGTTCTTTGTAAACCTCTCTTTCATGACAAACTCAGATACAAGAAAAGAAAAAGCACATGTTGTCATCAATAACAGTAATATCCTCCCAAGATGTCTGTAACCAAGAAAGAACCACGTTGGAGACTTCCTCATGTCTCATACCCTCTAGTCTCTTCTTACTCTTAGAGCATGTATTGCTTACTGAATATGTAACTGCTCTCTGCAAATCCTCTTCAAGTTTTAGAGATTTTTTTTTATCATCTTACTTCCTATTAATAGGAATTGATTCTTTCCCTCCTCTCACAGAAAGGCAGTTTCCTTTACAGAACACTTTTTGGAAATGGGTTTACTGTTGTTTTGGGGCTTCCCCACATTGAAATAACTTCATTATTGGTTCTCCCATGCCTGATTTATGAAGTATATGCTCATTTTAGGACTTAGTTAAATATAGATGTAAATAATTAAGACAGTGAAAAAATCACACTTAACTAGCACGGCTGTATATTTGTTATCCAAACCGGGAACTTTTTTGAATGAAAAATAGGGTGTTAATAACTACTTTGGGACGATAGACTGTCCCAGGTGAATCAAGACCCATAGTCACCCAAATAACCCCCCACAACCTATTCTATGAATATATAGAGAACATGAATATATATTATGAATATATGCTATATTCATAATAGGTAGAATGCCTACCTACTTAGAAAAATTGGATCATATTATGCAGTTTGTAGGCTTTAAAAATATTTCTTGATTTGGAGAGAGGAAGAGAGAGAGCAGGAGAGGGGCAGAGAGAGAATCTCAACTAGGCTCCTGACTATCGGCACAGAGCCTGACTTGGGGCTCCATCTCACGAACCATGAGATCATGACTTAAGGCAAAATCAAGAGTCCAACACTTAACCGATATTCACTTTCTCATTATGAAATGATTCTTTTTATTTCAGGTAATATCCCTTTGTCCAAAAATATACTTTTTAAAATATTACATAGGTACTCTAGCTTTTATTTATTAGTATTAGTTTGGAATGCTTTTTTTTTTTTTTGCATCTATCTACATTTAATCTGTGTCATTTATTGGAAACATAGATCCTATTAACAGCAAACAGTTTGATCTTGACCTTTTTTATCCAGTCTTACATTCTCTGCCATTGATCAGAATGTTAAGTTCATTTACATTTGGTTGGATTTAAATACACCATTTTACTATTTGTTTCCCATTAGTCTCATCTGTTGTTTAAACTTTTCATTTTTGGGGTGCCGAGGTGGCTCAGTTGGTTAAGCGTCGACTTTGGCTCAGGTCGTGACCTCATGGTTCATGAGTTCAAGCCCCACATCAGGCTCTGTGCTGACAGCTCAGAGCCTGGAGCCTGCCTCAGATTCTATGTCTCCCTCTCTTTCTGCCCTTCCCCTACTCGTGCTCTGTGTCTCTCTATCTCTCAGAAATAAATAAAATATTTAAAAAGATTTTAAACTTTTCATTTTTATAATGGTTTTCAGTTGATTCTTCTTTTTTTTGTCTCACAGATGAACAATAATATAACCTAAGTATAATGATAATTTTGCTTTCTCCTTACTTTCTGATATCTGTACTTATAATATATGCCATGTAGTCCTGTTACTGATGGATATTCATGTTTTAATTTCTAGAACAAAAATGGCTAACAAATATATAACAGTTCACAAATATGGCAGGCACGGTTCCACAAGGTTCTAAATAGATTATTCAGTGAATCTCCACAAGAACCTTGTGAAATAGTTGGCATTATTATTCCCAGGATAGGAAAGTGATATAAAAAGGTGAAGAAACTTGTGCAAGATCATAGAGCTGATAAGTGGCAGGACTGGATTTAGTTCAGGGCAACCTAGTTCCCAGGTCCATGCCTTCAAGTAACAACACTGTCCCTGTATAAAGAAAATGTGTAGTGACCCTTCAGTGAGCATGATATTGACCATAAGTAGATTTTTTTCCTTTAAGTCAAAAAAGTATTTTCCTATTACTCTATGACTTATATCATAGAGGATAGAGGTATTTCCCCCCAATTTTAGCATGTATAAAGTAAATAAAGATTTACCCCTTTTGCCTATTAATATGTTAAATACACATATTAATGTGCTCTCTCTCTCTCTCTCTTTGATGGATGAATGTACCTTCCTAAGTTTCAGAACAGAAGCAGGGTCAGCTCTTTAGTTATAATTTCCTATGTCATTATAAAACAATGAAAACAAATGCTCATCTTAGATGATATAGGGCCAAGTTTCAAGAAGTAGACAGTTTCTTTACTCTTGTCCTCATTATTTATCACCTCTCCTTAAAAGAGGTAAGTCCTATATGGCCTTAGCTGATGTATTGATATGCATATTCCCTAGCATCTGTCCCATTTTACTTTCCTTATCTCAAATGAGCCATGTAAAAGTATATTAAAGCCATCCTTCCTAAGAGTGTTTTCCTGTGCTTTGTTTATTTTTAAGTCAGCCTGCATTATTTTTTGAAATGGATTTGTATTTCTATTTTTGTTAATTCCAATATAGTTAATATACAGTGCTATATTGGTTTCAGGTGTACAATATAATGATTCAAGAATTCTCTAGATGACTCAGTGATTATCATGATACATGTACTCTTAATCCCCTTGACCTATTTCACCCATTCCCCCATCCATCTCCCCTCCGGTAACCATCAATGTGTTCTCTAGAGTTAAGAGTCTATTTTTGGTTTGTCTCTTTTTCTCTTCGTTCATTTGTTTTGTTTCTTAAATTTCACATCTGAGTGAAATTATGTGGTATTTATCTTTTTCTGATTGACTTATTTCATTTAGCATTATACCCCCTAGATCCATCCATGTTTGTTGCAAATGATTTAGCCTGCATTTTTGAACCTTTTGTTTTCACTTATTCCTAAGAAGGCAGCTTTGATATGTTTACCTTCTCCAATGAAGCCAGCTACTTTACCTTGTAACTAGATACCCCCCTTGAAACACCAAACTGGGGAGAAAAGATGCAGTGCTTTTTGAACACTCAGATCCTAGTGTTCTGACCAAAAACTGTGATCTTTGGTAGCCCGAGTAGTCTACTCCCCACCCACCCTCTCCACCAGTATATGCAGCTCACATATGTGTAATTTTCTGTTGGGGGGAGGTTTTAAAATATAAACTCCAGTTTCCTTAACTCAGTGGTAAAAGAGAATCTACAGATCTCTATAAATATGAATGTTATTAGGAGTGCTTTTGGTTGATTAGAAATTAGAACAGAAGTACCTCTATGGAAGCTAGAAAAACCTGAGAAATTCTATGTATTTATCAATAAGTAGTTCTCAAATTTCTACCCCGGACCTAGAGTTTAATAATGTATATACATTATGATTTAGTATTTGATAGTAAGGGATCCTATAAATTAGTATTTCAAGAGAAGAATAATCATTCAAAATACCAAGGCAGAACAAAATTTGAGGAAAACTATTTTTAGCATCATCTAATTTCCTACTTACGATGTAAGTAATATAGGTATAAATAGTTCCATAAGAAACTGGGTTGGGGTTTTTTCCCAGCTACTTTCTAGGTCTACTCTAAGTACAACTGAAATGAAATTCTTCCTAAGTGTCTATTAAAAAAATAATGGGAAGATAGAAAGATCATTTTAGAAGATGCAGGTGGAAATTCAGAGTCAGCTGTTTTAAAATTTATGAACAGCAGCAGTAATTTAACTTGTGATGGGGACAATTTTATTCCCATTCCCACGAATGCTAATGTTCACTTTCAGTTATTAAAATTAATCTGACTCAATTATATTCTGTGGGCTGTGTTCAGCTGTACTGATTGATAATAGCAACAAACATTAAGTATGGTTTTGTGATCTGCGACACTATACGGCTATTAACACCAAATATGAAAGGGTTGAAAGCATGTCCTTTTGACCCAAAATGCAAGGCCCATTAGGAATTAATGGTAATGATATTCTAAATATAATGTCATTCATTCATTTGACAAATATTTATTGAGCCTGTCCATAGAACCATGCTTAGGGAAAGGAAACCAGCATTGACTGAGCACTTCAATATATGCCAAGAATTGTGTTAGGCTTTTGCTAAACCTTAAGTAAGAAAAACCTATTTAATCTTTACAGCAGCCACATGAGAACAGGTATTATCATTACAGTTTACTAATGAAAAAGTATAAATTTATCAAGGCTAAATAACTATTTCACTGTCAAACAAAGGATAAGCAGTAGCACTGTAATTCATATCCATACTTCCAAAATCTCAATTCTTTTCATTATACTATGTTCCTAGCTTCTTGGGTGGATTCCAACAAGTATAAGACATTCTATTGTCCAAGAGCTTACAGCCTAATTGAAAACATGGGATATGAAAATGGGCATTCATTCTACAAATATTTTTAGGTCTTTGTAATGAGCAGTGGTTTCATAAAGGTGGACAAAAATAAAAGTCAATAATAATTGAGATTTATATCCGTTGCATTGAGAAATTCAGAAATTTGCTTCTTTTGTCCTTTTGTGGACAAATAAAATTATATGTTTTAAAAATCCATTTCAATAAAATTCTTCCTTCTTCAAAACTATTAGTATTAAACTAAAGCACGAAATTTTCCAACAAGTGATCACCTTCTGATGCTTGAAAACTTAATCACACCCTTGGATTTAACTTAAAACACAAGAGTTGCTCATAGACATTTAAGGGGAAACCCAATTCATGCATTTTCTGGTTCTACCTTACGTATGTCTCTCTCTCTCTATATATATATATGTAACCTATATATATATGGTTAAAATAATTCTTTTTCTTTTGGTTTTTCAAGTTCTTTTTCATACACCACTTGGGAATGAATAATGTATTTATTGTCTCTAAAATGGAAGTCCCAGGGCACCTGGATGGCTCAGTCAGTTGAGTGTCCAACTTTGGCTCAGGTTATGATGTCACAGTTCGTGAGTCTGAGCCCAGCATCAGGCTCTGTGCTGTCAGTGCAGAGCCCTTTTGAGATCCTCTGTCTCCCTCTCTCTGCCGCTCCCCTGCTCACATTCTCTCTCAAAAATGAATTAACATTTAATAAAATGAAATTAAATGAAAGCCCCTATTTTTATCCCCAAAATGTGCCAATCCTGTTTTCTAACTCAATGAATGGCACCACCAGCATCCAGTTGCTTGAGGCAAAAACCTAGAAGTCATCACTGATTCTTTCCTTTCCCAATGACAATCCCATCACCCATATAATCCATCAGTTCACCTTTCAGTGCTCCATGTCCACAATATGCACCACGAATACATACTTCTCTCCGGTTTCACTTCCTCCACCATAATCTACCCCACTACCGCCTGACATCTGGTTGGTGGTAAGACCCGCCTCATCGATCACTGCTTCTGTTCCTACACCGCTCCATATTTTCTCTACATGGTCGCCAAATCAAGTCTTTTTTTGTTTTGTCTTTTAAATATAAGTCAGCTATTGTCTCTTCTCTATTTTAACACTTTATACCATTCAACATATCCCTTCGTTGATTGCTTTAAAAATAACATCACCTCAAACACTTTCTGTTTGTTTCCTTTTACATTTCCAATCCTAAAATCCTCTCCTCCTATTATGTTAGGAAGAGCAGCATGATATTTCTAGCTAAGGTAAAAACGCCCCGTGAAATCAGGTACAGTTGCTCACATCTTACATTTCAGCTCTACTGGGAGCTGGTTTTGTAGCAATAACAGAGGAGTTTCTCCTTTGATTGTTTTGAGATAGATTCAGGCTGCAACTATATGTTCTTTGGCAGGTTTTTGTTTGTTTGGTTGGTTAGTTTTAGCTTGAATACAAGCATTTTCTTAGTTCACCTTGGTTCTAGAGACTGAAAAATCCATCAATCCTGGGAGAGAGGATACATATATTTTAAGGCAGGATATACTACTTAAAAAGATTTTTTAAAGTCTACTTTAACACATTGATCCCTTTTGAAATGAGACTTACTTGACACCGGAGATGAAAAGTTAAATCATCGTTATGTCTGTGTGGATCTTATTCTGAAGGCTCCCAGTTCTCTTCCTTGACAGCTGCTGTTCAGAGGTCTAGTGCTATGTGACCAGAGTCACATCTTAATAATCCTTGGGACGCACAGCAGTCCATTAGAATGCTGAAGAACAAATTCAAGAAAGTTGAATGATGAAAACTGATAGAGTCAGAATATGATATGGGTACTCTATACGAGGAAGCATTAATCCAGAGAGAAAATGTAAGCCTCATGATCTTTTTATACCTTTGGAGAGGCAGGCACTGACTTGGTATCAGGTTTTCTACCCAGAATCCACCGCTACTACAAATCTCTCATTAGTGAAAAACAAATGATGTATCAATTTTAATGTACCCTGAGTAAAGATTTTCATGTTGCATTTTCAACGCTACATGAATTTTTATTAGTGAATGGCTTGATGACTATTTTGAATCCTTAGGGAGCATTCTTAGAGAAGTCATAACAATGCCAAAAATTATGAAAGGTGTAGAATTTTAAATAAAATCATCAGAGTAGAAGCAAATGACTAAGTAAAGGAATAATTTATTGTCACATTTGCCTGTGTACTTGCTTATTTACTTTGGATATTTTGACTATATGCACAGAGGGTAAAGATAAAAGTGAGATCAGAAACCAAAACAAGAGTGTAATAATTACAGTATTTGAGCAATATGTTGATGTCTGGGCTTCCAAAACAAAACAAGGAAGAGGTCTTTACACAAGCTCTTACATGGGTTTTTATGATCTGATAAAAAGCTTACAAGATTTTTTTCAAATGAGAAAGTTTTCCTGCCACTAAAAGCTAAAAATATCTCATAGATTTTTTTTCTCTTTCACAAGAAGTATTATCCAGATGCCACAGTGAAGAACATGAACACACCCCTTGGGTTCAAAGAATCAAGTCTTCCTTTGAGACTCAGTTTCCACATCTGCAAAATGACAGTAACAACATCTACCTCATGGTACTTTTATAAAGATTAAAAGTAAATTAAGTAAATGTAAAAGTGTGATGTAATATAAAAATGAAGAACTTAGAATAGTTCTTGGCACATAATAAGCACTATCTGTGATAATAAAAAAATTATCATTATTTTTTATTGTCATGATGGAAATTACCAGTTTCTTTCCACAACCTTCTTTCCAGTCCAGCTCCCAAGAGGTCCCCATTTTTAACTATTTCCAGGTTTAATACATCTCACTGTTAATTGCACAGAGCTAAATAACATTCAAACATTTGATACATCAAATTACCAACCCTCCTCCACCTTCTATTCCTGGGTCATGTTCTCTATCCTCCACCGAGCAATTCAGAGATTTCAAGAACTGGATGCCTAAACATTCAATACTCATTCATCCAATCCAGGCTTTATCATTTGACTCATACTGTAAAGATAGTAAGTCATACTAAGGATATGGTCATTTACCATAGATCTATAGAAGCTAGGGGAAAAAACACAAGCTATCCAGCAAAATTTTATGTTAGCTTCACATAAATAGTAATAGCATAGTATCAAATCACTTTACTCACAGAATCTCTCCACTACTTAAGCTAAAAATGCTTTGCATTCTGGTGTTGTGACCTGATAGAATTTTGTGAGACACCAGAGAAATAGGTGAGCTTGCTCAAATATTAGTCTATTTAACCATGCTTTTCACAGAAAACAAACCACATGCAGCTTAAGATTATAGTGTAGATATTGTGTGTTATTGATGGAAGGGAGCACATATGCTTGAATTACTAGGCTTTCACAAGGAAGTCTTCACATTCTGCATTAGCAGGGGGAAGATCTGAAGTGGACTGAAGTTGGCAACTTTCTCTAAGATGCATGGAAAGTACGATGGATCAATGGATGGACAGATGGAAGGTTGGGTTATTTGACAAAGCAAACGCAACAAAATGTGAACAATTGTAGAATCCAGATAGTGGGTATATTGGTGTCCACTAATAATTCCTTCAATTTTTCTGCACATTTCATAATTTTTACAATGACATTTTGGCAAAAAGCTAGAAAGTCCTGATTTTCTTCTATCGGCATTGAAGGAGGTGTTTTATATGGAGACAGAGCTACATGATTTTTTCCAGAAAAAAAAAAAAGAATATTAACCTGTTTAAAACCTGGATATACACTCTCAGGCCCTAAAAATCTTTATTATAAAGAAGGGATGAAACGTCTCTGTCCTGCATATATTTAAAATATTAACCATTAGCAAATTTGAGTTAAAAAAATCCCGGTGTGGTGTCTACAGGCCATATAATTCTCAATAATGTTGCCTTCTAGTAATCCCCCAGAATGATGATCTTGCCTCAAGACGTAGACCCCCAATACCTACAAGTGTTGACATGATAGGCAGATTTTCTTAAATCTTGCCTCTTAAAATATTAGATAGTGTCAGGAAAGGTCAATAACTTGAGGTTTAGTTTAGTATTAAAGCATGAGTGAATATCTCTTAATCCAGGTTGAGAAAAGAGTATTCTAGGAAGAAAATGTAAAGCAAGGCCTAGAAATGTAGAACTAAGAGGCTTGTTTAACAAGTGGGAAAGAAGCTAAGGATGCCCACAGAAAACATGAGGCAGAAAATAGAAAATACGGGTTTAGAAGGTGGGAGGGTCCCCATTCAAAGTCATGATCCATAATTTAGACTTTGTTCCACATGTAATAAAAAAAACCTGTCAAGTGTTTTTTTAGCAAAAGAGAATGACTAGATTTGTGGCTTTAAAAAAGTGACTATCCTGGCATAATGGAGAATGTGCTAGAGAGATAAGATGAAATTAAACCCAGAAGGACAGACCAAGTTAGAAGTTTTATTTTTACTCTCTCTCTCTCTCTCTTTCTAACTTTCTCACTGTCTCATTCTCAATTTCTTGGCTTCTTTACTTCTGTGTTTTTGGGAAAGGTGTGTGTGTATATGTATAGATATATATGTGTGTGTGTGTGTGTGTGTGTGTCTGTGTGTGTGTGTGTGCATGTATACCAGATAGACTGAGTCTCAAACATTGAGATGTTACAACGTCCCCTAAGGAGCTTGTTAAAAATACAGGTGCCAGGGCCTGGCCCTACTAAAAGACCTTATTAGCTAGACATTCTGAACATTACTAACAAGCATATTACACAAAATGATAGACCTGTAAATGAACTTTTAGCAAGCAATCCACTGATCATTTCATAAGGGCAACATCTGTCCTGCCTTTGGCTTGATGTTTCATTGAATTTTTATGAAAAGTACAATTTGATGTCTGATTTGAGTTATCGCAGAAATTAGTGCTTTAGAGAGATTTGCCTGAGGGACTCCCACGTAAGAATTAACAATGACTTCATTATCACAGTGAGCTGCCATTTAAAGTCTTATCATAGGAGAGAAAACGAAACCACTGCCATTTCTTGCTAGTCCATGCAATTAGCAGCCCACATCTGAATTGCTGTGTTTTACCATTAGGAAACTATGAATGTCAAAGTCCGTTGAGGACAGGGTGTCCGTGTTGACATAGACAGTAGCCTTAGTACTGAATGCTGTCAACTAGTGCTATCCTTGTTAGGAAAGAGATATGCATGTGTTCAATATTATGTATTCTCTCATTCACTCGTGTCCTCATTCAGTCAGTCATGATGTCAACACCCATGAAACTTACATATATATGTATGTATGTATGTACATATATATATATATATATATATATATATATATATATATAGTTTCAGGTGTACATTATGCTGTGGTTACTACAATGGTAGCTACCATCTGTCTCAATATATCACTATTACAATATTCCTTATGCAGTGACTTTTATCCCCACAGTTTATTCACTTCGTAACTAGGAGCCTGTATCTCCAACTCCCCTTCACAAATTTCACCCAAACCCCCACCTCCCTCTACTCTGTTCTCTGTATTTATACGTCTGATTCTGCTGGGGGTTTTTTGTTTATTCATTTGTTTTTTATATTCCATTAATGAATAAAGTCATATGGTATCTTTTACAGTCTGACTTATTTCACTTAGTGTAACATCCTCTAGACCCAACCATGTTGTCTGAAATGGCATAATTTTACCATTTTTATGGCTGCATAATATTCAACATATTCCATATATATAAATATTCCATACATATAATATAATGGAATATTATCCCATATTATATATGGAATATTTATGTATAATAGATATTTGTAAGTGATATTTCCAATAAGGGGTTAATATCCAAAATACATACAGAACTTATACAACTCTTTAAGAAACCTCCATACAATTTCCTAGAGTGGCTGGCTGCATCCAGTTTGCATTCCCACCAACAGTATAAGAGGGCTCCCCTTTCTTTTTATCTTTGCCAACATCTGTTGTTTCCTGTGTTGTTAATATTAGCCATTCTGAGGGGTGTGAGGTGGTATCTCATTGTAGTTTTGATGTGCATTTCCCTGATGAGTGACGCCGAGCATCTTTTCATGTATGTGTTAGCCATCTGCATGTCTTCTTTAAAAAAAAGTCTATTCATGTCTTCTTCCCATTTCTTAATTGGGTTATTTGTTTTTTGCGTGTTGAGTATGGTTAGTTCTTTTTAGATTTTGGATACTAGCGTTTTATCAGATATGAAATTTGCAAATATCTTTTCCCAGTCTGAAGTTTGTCTTTTAGTTTTGTGGATTGTTTCCTTGGCTGCACAGAAGTTTTGTCTTGATGAAATCCCAATAGTTCATTTTTGCTTTTGTTTCTCTTTCCTCCAGAGATATGTCTAGTAAGAAGTTGCTAGGGCTAATGTTGAAAAAGTTGGTACTCATGTTCTCCCCTAGAATTTAGATGGGTTCCTGTCCCACATTTAGGTCTTTCATCTATTTTGAATTTATTTTTGTGTGTGGTGTAATAAAGCAGTCCAGGTCCATTCTTTTGCGTGTTGCTGTCCAGTTTTCCCAACACTCTGTGTTGAGGAGACTGTCTTTTTCCCAATAGATATTCTTTCCTGCTTTGTCAACAATTAGTTGACTATGTAGTCATAGGTCCATTTTTGTGTTTTCTATTCTGTTCCATTGATCTATATATCTGTTTTTGTTCCAGAACCATACTTTCTTGATCGCTACAGCTTTGTAAAATAACTTGAGGTCCAGAATTGTGATGCCTCCAGATTTGGGTTTCTTTCTCAAAATTGCTTTGACTCTTCAGGGTTGTTTTGATTCCATACAAATTTTAGGATTGTTTGTTCTAGCTTTGTGAAAAATGCTGGTGGTATTTTGATAGGGATTGCATTAAGTGTGTAGATTGCTTTTGGGTTGACATTTTAACAATATTTGTTCTTCTAATCCAATAGCATGGAATGTTTTTCCATTTCTTTGTGAATTTCTTTCATGAGTGTTTTGTAATTTCCAGAGTATAGATCTTTTTCTTCTTTGGTTAGGTTTATTCCTAGATATCTTATGGTTTTGGGTGCAACTGTAAATGGGACTGATTCCTTGATTTCTCTTTCTGCTGCTTCATCATTGATGTATAGAAATGCAACAGATTTCCATACAGTGATTTTTGTATCCTGTGACTTTACTGAATTCATCTATCAGTTCTAGCAATTTTTTGGTGGAGTCTTCTGGGTTTTCTACATGAAGTATCATGCTGTCTGTGAATACTGAAAGTTTGACCTCTTCCTTGCTGATTTGGATGCCTTGTATTTTGTTGTTGTTGTTGTCTGATTGCTGAGGCTAGAACTTCCAGTACTATGTTAAATAACAATGGTGAGAGTGGACATCTCTGTCCTGTTCCTAACTTTAGAGGAAAAGCTATTAGGTTTTCCCCATTGAGGATAATATTAGCTACAGAACTACTCTATGATCCAGCAATTGCACTAGTAATTATTTACTCAAAAGACAAAAAAATACTGATTTGAAGGGACACATGCACTCCGACGTTTATAGCAGCATTATCAACAATAGCAACATTATGGAAAGAGTCCAAATTTCCACTGACCAATGAATGGATAAAGAAGTTGTGGAATATTTCTCAGCCATAAAAAATGAAATATTGCCATTTGCAATGACGTGGATAGAGCTAGAGTGTATTTTGCTAAGTGAAATAAGTCAGAGAAAGACAAATACCATATGATTTTACTCATATGTGGAATTAAGAAACAAAACAGATAAACATAATGGGGGAAAGAGAGAGAGGCAAACCATAACATACACTCTGAACTATAGAGATCAAGCTGAGAGTTGCTGGAGGGGAGGTTGGTGGAGTGATGGGTTAAATGGGTGATGAGTATTAAGGAGGGCTTTTGTTGTGATGAGCACTAGGTATTATACGTAAGTGATGAATCACTAAATTTTACTCCTGAAACTAATATTACACTATATGTTAACCAAACAACAAAAACAACAACCCCAAATCTGTAAGAATCTAACACAATTCAACACTAGAAAATGTGATTAAAAATGGACAGAAGACCTGAATAGACATCTTTCCAAAGAAGATTCAGATGACCAACAGACATAAAAAAGATGCTCAACATCACTCATCATCAAGGAAATGCAAATTGACCCCACAATGAGATATCATCTCACACCTGTCAGAATGGCTAAGACTTTTGCAGTTTTAGGAAATGAGACCTGGATATGGAACTATTGGGTAAGTCCTAATAAGTGATTAAACTTCATTCACCTTGGTCATGAAACAGAGGAACTGTGTTGAATTCAGGAAATTATACCACAAGAATAAACATTCTTTAAAGATAACTCATCCCTGGTGAGCAGACACCTGAGAAAAATGGAATGTTAATTCTCTATAAGTGTAAGGATCTCAGAAATTTGAGGTGTCAAATCAAAGATTGTTACAAATTCTTGGATACTCCTTCCACATAGAAGTGTGGACTATGCCTTCTCCTTTTGAATCTGGGCAGGATGCAGGGCTGTTTTGATCAATGTAAAGTGATGTTGTGTCACATCAGTTGGATCCAGGCCTTAGTAACAGTCTCTACAGACTGTCCTTTGGAACACTTTTGGAACATGGATGCCTGTTTACTCAGGAAATGTCCTGCTATGAAGCCCAGGCTAGCCACATATAAAGGTAAGACAGGGATTTGAGGAGAGAGAGTTCTTGCCAGGCTTCAGTTGCCCCAGATTCAACCATTTGAACAATCTCAGCAGGACCATGTTTTAGGGTAGTTTGTACCATGGCAGTAGATAGCCAATGGTCTGTGAAGTCTGTGAAGGTGTCCATGATGGTATGGCCTTGAGAGGTCAGGCAAAAGCCTCTCGTAGCTGAACCCATTAAGGAGGTAAAAGTGCTCTAGGAAAGCTTCCTATCCTTAAGGTGATCACTCAAGCCTGGCCAACGAGCAATGACAGTGGTGACTACTATGACAAAAGATACTCTCCAAAGAATTGTTTAATCCAAGGAAAGGGAAGGCAACCTTGAAAGATGGTGGTCCCTGCACTGCCTGACAATCTGTTGAAGGGATACCTGAGCTAGGTTTAATTTAAACAAAGAAAGTTAACATCTTGCAGCTGAGTGTGAAGCAATTGGTTAGAAACGGACTGAGTTGTCTCCATCACTTCCTTGAAGGATGAATTTGGAAAAACCATTGAGTCTCAATTTCTTCTTTTATCAAATAGGGCAACTCCTGCCTTTTCTACTTTGGAGAGTTATTTTAAGATAGTTAAAATAATGCACATGAAATCATTTTGAAAACTATAAATAACATATGGACAATAAACTATGATAACCTAAAAGTATGATAACCACTTAATCTATCATATGCTCAGATATGTTTTGAATTGAATTAGAAGGCAATCCATTTGTCTTTATACATGTATATGTGTGCACACACACATACACATACACACCGTGCTCTCCTTTTCTTGGCCATCTCTATAACTGAGCATAAGCCTCCATATTCCAGACAGAGGATAGCTAGTTGACAAGATGATCTCAAAACTAAAGGAGAAGGTAGGTGGAGTTATCTCTCTGCTAGCATCATACTGGGTGATTTTCATGCATTTATGTCATAAACCATATAATCTAATTCATTATCATTATCCCTTTGTTCAAATGAGGAAGCTGAAGACTAAGTAGCTAAGTTACTTTGCCCAGGGTCACAGACTATTAAATGGTAGAGCTTGGTCTAGACCCCAGTATGTTTAATCAAAACCAAAACCTGTGCTTTTTCTCTTTCTATGCCTTGTTGAACAAAATCATAATCATAATCAAGAACAATCAAAAGTTTTCACTGTAGCTGGGGTACACCAGGGCTCACCAGCCTTGTGAATTGAACAGTCAGCCAGAGTGATGAGTAAACTAATTTCCACTAAATGTCTGGACTCATCAGCTTTTGATGTGCAGATCTGGATTTCTGGGTTCAGCCAAATGCAAGGAAAGCCTGACAAGAAGTGAAGCAAGGATTGTGTAAGAAATGAAGGTTGAAAATAGAAGCAAAGGCTCAGCATCCTATTAGACAGGGCAGGGATTTGCTATTTCCTATCTTTTCCCCTCCCCATTCTTCCTACCAACACAGAAACCCATCCTCAAATCCTGGTTGTGCTGTCCCATGCATGCACCTTGCAAGCTTTAAATTTTTTAAAAAATGTTTTATTTACTTCTGAGAGAGAGACAGCATGAACAGGGGAGGGTCAGAGAGAGAGGGAGACACAGAATCCGAAGCAGGCTCCAGGCTCTGAGCTGTCAGCACAGAGTCCGACACGGGGCCCAAACCCACAAACCATGAGATCATGACCTGAGCTGAAGTTGGACGCTTAACCAACTAAGCCACCTAGGCGCCCCTGCAAGCTTTAAATTTTAACCTGCTAAACCATCCTTCTGTCTACACAGGATGCCACAAGGAATTCAACCATGTGATTCAAAGACAGCCTCTTTCCAACAATCCTGCAGGGTGTGGAGAAGTAGAAAAGATAGTAAGTATTAAGTCCAGAACAAAAAATAAGCATCCAGCTGCCTTGCTGGGATGGAGGGTCAATGAAACAACCTATGTAGTTCTACTGAGCAGCTAGAGTTGAGCTTGATTGGGTTTGTTTGAGGTGCTGAGAAGAACTGAACTTAAGAAGAAAAACTACTTGGGAGTAATTGGGGACAAGAGGGAGAGGACATGAAAGGAGAAGATCCCATGATGTGACTCATCCTCTATAACCTCCACAATCTTCTGCAAGTCTATTAACCTTACAAAGTGCCTTGTGTGAATAGATTTGTCTTAGAAACTGGTAGCAGGATTAATTTTTGTGTCTGGACTGATGTGGAACAAAACATAAAGTAAGTATACCAATGCTAGAGTAGGAAGGTCTTTAGAAGCACCTGGGTGGCTCAGTTGGTTAAGTGTCCAACTCTTGATTTTGCCTCAGGTCATAATATCAGGGTCATATCAAAGAGATAAAGTCCTGTGTTGGGATCTGTGTTGACAGCAGCAAGCGTGCTTGGGATTTTCTCTCTCTCTCCCTCCCCCTCCCTCCCTCCCTCTCTCTCAATAAAGATACAAACTTACAAAAAAAAAAAGAGGGTCTTTAGACTTCCACACTGCATGAATTCTGTAGTTGGAACCAATTTTAACTAGATCTCTTAGAAAAGGAGTCCTTCCTGTCACATATGGATTACATATGAATCTATACAGATTTCTCACCCATTTATCTTTTCATTCATTTACTCATTCACTCAACACCTGTTGTAGTCACTATGCTAGACAATCTGAGTAGAGAAATAATAAGTCACAGTCCAGTGCTGCTCAAACTTTTTTGCACCACATTACATGTTTATTGCAAATGGTGCAGATTTGGGAGATTTTCCCCCATCTCCAATTAATCTGATTTAGTGAATCTAGAGTGGGGCCCAGGAAACTTGCATGTTCTCTGTGAACCACACTTTAAATGAACACAGACCTAATCTTTCAAGAAACACAGTAGGGAAGACAGACACATAGTGAGAATCATAGTAAGACACAGACACAAAGACAATCATAATAAGAATTGTAGGTGTTGTGATTATTGCATGTACAGTGTTGGAAATAAAAGAGGGACGCTCATTTCTTCCTGTAGAAAGGAATTTGTGGTGGAGGTGACAGCAAGGCTGATACTGAAAAGTGACTAGGAGTTGAAGAAGGGTGGGAAATTAATTTCCAAAAGGAAATAATGCAAGGCAGGTATTGGAAACATGAGCGGGCACAGAGAACTGCAAGAGGCTAAGAGGTGGTGGCATAGGACCAACGAAAGGTATACAGCATTGTAGGCTATTAGAGACAAACACAAGCAAGACTCAGAAGGCTTTGCCAGCCACATAAGGAGCTGAACAATACCCTGGACAATACTTCCAGTGGAAGAACTCACAAATAGAGGCAGGAGGGTAAGAGTCCAACTTTCCTTCTTGGAGGCTTAATATAGCTACTAAGTACAAAGCTAACACTGAATTGTGTCCAACGTATAGACCACAGCCTGAGAAAGCTCTCCTAGTACAATCTCAAAGTTGTGAGATGCAATTCCTTGGAAGATGAACAGCACCTCTGAGTAAGCAGGAGAGCTGTAAGAGCATCCTCTGCCAGTATGACCCCAAGAATACAAATGCATTTCGCTGTACTGATCTAATTCCAGTGGAGAACAGTGGGTTTCATTCCTGTCTTTTGTGGATCACCAAATACAGTTATGCTTATTGCTCTCTGCTTCATCAATAGAATCTTCAACTTTCTGGGTTGCTCTAGCACTTCCCTGCCTGTCTCTGAAAACTTGGAATTCTAAATCTAAAGGCTAAAATACCTAAAAGAACTAGATGGCTTTTTTATGTTTTTCTATTTGGTTTTCATTCCTTTGTAGCTTCTGTAAGTCTGTAACCAAAGATTTACCACAACTTGACTTTTCTCTGTACATTTGCAGATTGAATTCAGTATTTGTATAATGTCTAGAAAGTCACAAGTTCCCTAGTTATCCAGAGTAAAATCATTACTAGACTCACCCATATGAGGGACCTATAGCACTGGAAAAAATTGTGTAGTATAGTCATTTAGGTCAAAGGGAGGAATTAAGAGATCAAGATAGTTCTATTACATTCATTCTTTAATCTGTACTAAATATCAATCGCTGAGTCTTTATTCAGGGTTGAATGTCATCCTAAGAGCCTGGCTAAGTCAGTTTGAATTCCAAAATGTCCCACTGGTGCCTTCATGCCCAGAAAGACTTACCTAGGTGTGTACATGCATTTTTATTTAAAGGTGAGCAATCTGGGACTCCTGGCTGGCTCAGTCAGTAGGAAATGCTTCTCTTGATCTCAGGGTCACGAGTGTAAGCCCCACATTGGGTGTAGAGCTAGCTTTAAAAAAGAAAGAAAAATAAAGAACTCTTTAATAAATAAATAGATAAAAGTGAGCAATCTAATGTTTTTTAGATATAGATTTGCTAAAAACCTTATCAATCCTACTAACAAGCAGTAATTCAGAAAATGACTGAATAAATAATATTAGGGGCATGCATATAAACATTAGCACCATCCTAAGTAAATATAAGCAAGTGGCATGCCATTACTCATTTGAAATCAAAAGTTTTGGTTTTAAAAACACTTGGAAACCATCTATTTAATTACAATGACATCAGACAATAGAGAGTTAGGATTTAGACCAAAGTCAGAAAACCTCACATTCCATCTTTCTTGAGAACAAATTCTTTAATAGTTATTTTCAGAGTAGTGTTAATATTTATTTCTCACCCAGAGAACTTAAGTTTCCTGATCAAGGTCACACAGGTATTGAGGGGTAAAGCCAGGCTCACAAGCATTTAATATACATATATGTGGACATTTGCATTGCCTTCCCTAACTTCCTTGTTCCCTTTCCAACTAACATGATGCCTCCCCAACATTCCTGGATATTAATTTAATGGAGTCTGAAATTGAGACTGGACACTGACAAGCACAAGGATTTATCTCAGAAATTGTCTTCAAACTCTCCACGACTGCAACCCCTTCTTTCCTGTACTTGCTTACACAGGATTATTATAAGGGGATGTTGTATACTGCTACCCAGAACTGGCATAAACCTGCAGAAGATTTTTGGAATTGGAAAACTCAAGGAGTCAACCAGGGACAAAGGGGCAGACTTACTTTTACTTTCAAGTACAAGTGTGATATGATTAATATGAGTACCCAGAAAAAAAACAGGATCACATTTTCCTGGAACCTGAGAAGGTTCTCATAGGTGAGAAGAGCCACATTGGTTGAGAACGAGATGCTCTGAGGATCTAGTGCCCAAATGATTCTTCTTGACATTTCAAGCAGAGGATCAAGGAGGGGAAAACATTAGCAGCTTGTTGATGTACCAGAATTTTCCTCAGAATGAGCTCCAACCTGCACAGAGTGCTTGTTAAACAAGAAAAACTGGATTCTAGTCCTGTCTTTGCCACTAGTCAGCTCTGGGACTTGGAAGTCCAATCATTTTCTTCCCCTAGACCCCATTTACTAGTCTTTATAATGGATTCATTGAACTAAATTATAAATCACTCTAGTGTTTTTTTTCCAACTCTTAATTTTTAGGATTCTAAATAGAAGAAACTTCCAGTGTACCCATACACATAAGAATGATTTTATTGAGGAAGCAGAGAATGTATCCAGATACCACAGGTCTTCCTCCTTGACGGATCCCTGTCCAGCCATCAACAGGGTATTGATCCAAGGCAGTATCATGTTTGATTCTTTTATCAGGAAATAAAGTGAAAGGATTCAGTCCTACTCCAACAAAGTCTATAACCATGACTCAAGTAATCAGGGCAACAAGAAGGGAATTGTAATTTAGAATCACCTAGAAGCTGTCTCAAGCTTCACTGGCCACAGGCTCCTCTGCCCTCAAGGAAAATGAAGAGCCAAGTGTGTGTGATGAGAACATTCCCTGAGGGATTCTTTTAATCAACCAAGTGGGGGGATCAGTGGCATAGGCCAGTAACTTCCAGGAGGATTGAGCTTTGTAAAGGGGAGACTCAGCTGGGAGAGGTTAAGGAAGGCCAAAATAAAGAGCAGCTGATGGTACCCTCTACTGACTGTCCCATGGGAAGCATCCCATTCCTTGAATAAGCAGCCAACTTGGTATGTCTCTTGCTGTTTTTTAGAACTTTATGATTTACGTGATTGGCTGTTATTAATCTTCTGAATTGGTTTTGCCTAGATGGGGCTTTTGTGTGTCTGTTTTTATTACAGCTGCATTTTTTTTTACCATTTTCTCATTGATATTTTATGGAATGATCTTTCAGCTTATTTTATTATTTTATTCAATCTATTTCTCTTTTACTTTCACTCTTAAAAGTGGAACAAGAAGTGAGAGTGATGGGGGTGGATATGAGAAGAGTCTATGCCCCAAAGAAGAGAACAAACGTCTCCACTCTGGTTAGCTCTGCATATGCAGAGCTGCACCCCCCTGGGATCACAGCATATGCTAAATTCAGCCAGGTAGGACAGGCTAGCAGCTCTATATTGCATAACAAGTGCTTAGAAGGGTGTGGAGAAAGGGAAACTAGTGCCCTGTTGGTGGGAATGTAAATTGATGCCACTATGGGAAATAGGATGAAGATTCCTCACAATCTTAAAACAGCACTAGCATATGAGCCAGCAATCCCACTTCTGGGTATATATTCAAAGAAAATGAAAGCAGGATCTGAAAGAGATACCTGTACTTCCACTTTCTTTACAGCATTATTCACAATACCCAAGATATAGACACAACCTAAATGTCCATTGGCAGATGAATACATAAAGAAAATGTGGATTATACTGAAAACAAAATATTATTCAGCCTCAAAAAGAAGGAAATACTGCCATATGTGGACAACTTGGATGAACACAGAAGATATTATGCAAAGTGAAATAAGCCAGATAGAGATATACAAGGCATGATCTCACTTATACGTGGAATCTAAAACAGTCAGACTCATAAAAACTGAGCAGAATACTGATTACCAGGGGTGCAGTGGAGAGGGGGGAGGGAAGGTATTGGTCAAAGGGCACCAAGTCTTATTTATGTAAGAAGAATAAATTCCAGTGATCTGAGGTACAACACTGTGACTATATTTAACAATACTGAAGTGTATACTTGAAATTTGCTGAGGATGACTTTAAGTATTCTCACCACAAGAAGAGAAAGAAGGAAAGAAGGAAAGAAGGAAAGAAGGAAAGAAGGAAAGAAGGAAAGAAGGAAAGAAGGAAAGAAGGAAAGAAAGAAAGAAAGAAAGAAAGAAAGAAAGAAAGAAAGAAAGAAAGAAGGAAGGAAGGAAGGAAGGAAGGAAGGAAGGAAGGAAGGAAGGAAATTTTAACTATAGGAAGTGGTAGGTATGTTGATAGCTTAATTGTGGTGACCATTTCGCTATACACACACACACACACACACACACACACACACACTACATTAAAACATCAAGTTATATACATTAAATATATAAATTTCCTATTTCTCCATAAAGCTGAAATTAAAAAGAAAAATAGAAATAGGGAAGGTGGGAGAGTGTAACAAAAGAGAGAAAGAAATAAAGAGAGATAAAAAGCAGGAGAAAAAGGAAGGAGGAGAGAAAGTAGGAAGAAAAGAAAAACTACTTATACCAGGAACTCCAAAGAACCCCCAGCCAAAACTTACTTAAAGCAGCTTGAGAGTAGAGAATATTACTAGGACAAGAGTCTTATTTTGTTTCAGAGTTCCTAAAAGGGAATTTGTTACAGAAAAACTAAGTTCTGTGGCATAAATTTAATAATCAGAGTAATAGCTATACTAGTGAAGAAACAACTCAGGATAAAAAGACAGATTCTAAGATCAGATTTCCTAGGTTCACATCCCCAACCCACTAATTCTCTCATCACTTACTAGTTATGTGACCTTGAGCCAAATATTAAATATGTATAAGTATCAGTTGATGGACCTTTAAAGCCAAGGTAAGAGGTTCTGAGTATTGGATGAGATGATACATGTAAGCTGTACACTGTCCAGCACAATTTGATCAGTAAATGTTAACTTTGATTACTCATCATTAGTCAAGCATCTACCATGGGCTCTGAGCTCCCTAATAACTAGTCCTCACAACATGTCTAAAACTTTGTCTCCCATTAGACTGAATACCGTCTTTTGATCAGGATCATGCAACAAATAAACAACAAAGCTGTCTGATTCCAAAGCCTGCATGCCTTATGCTATAACACTATCCCTAAAATAAGGCCCTACTAACAGAAGCAATTCAGAAAAAAAAAAAAGATAACAAAAGGATGATGATGTAACTAAACCTATTGTCTGAGGCAAAATAAATTAGCACTAATTTCAAGTATTTAGATTTTTGTGGGAGATTTTCTTTTCTATTAGAACTGAATTTTGAAAGTGAAGAGATGATTTGCACAGTTGTTCTCCATTCAGTTTACAGCATATAGTAAATGGTTATAACATTCTTTTTTAAGTTTTCATGGAAAAATTTAAAAAAATGAGACTGCGCATAAATCAAATGGACAAATCCGGGGGAAAAACATTTAGAGATGGAAGATATAAACTGTTTCCTTAGGTCAAACAAAACTTCAAAGTCATAGAATTCGAGAAGAAAACGTAAGGCATAATCATTAAACATTTCAGAGATAGGATTTTTTTAATCTACCGAAAAGATAGTCACTTTGATTAATAAGATATTCAAAATTGGATGATACAGCCAGACTTCCCAGTGAATGTACCACAATGAATTCCAAATGGCAACACATTTGCTATTGAGCTCTGGACTACATTAGATGCTCACTGAAAGAGTTTGTTATAATTAATGCCACTGCACTGAATGTCAAAGGAATTAATAATGATTAGCTTCTGATTATAAAGAGCTGCCTATCATGGTTATTATGTTAACATTCAAAAACAACTTGCTTTATTAAAGCATTTGTTTTTAAATTGTCAACAGCAATCTGTAAATCAATGAGTTGCATTTGTAAGGATCAGGGATCTTGTATAGGTCGCTGGTTTTCTTGCTGGAGCTGTGTTCCATAATTATGTTATGATCAATTTGAAAATGGAAGAAAAACGAAGCTCCTTATATAAGATCTTGACATTGCCCATTACCCTGTGTGGGGTTATGTCTAGACTTACCTGGATAAATTGGAAACCATTTTGCTACTTGAAATGTAGTGTGTATCATGGGCTATGGTCTAATCTAGAATCAATGGACATAAAAATTGACTTAAAAATGGCATTTGGCCTATGTGAAATGCCATAATATTTGTCCAAATACACAAAGCAGGTATTTACAAAGATTAACTAAAGGCCCTGAAGTCTGAGTGTCACCCTTCTCTTCATCAATTTGAAAAATTTAACAATGGTTGAAATTGGTGAGCAAAATCCCTCACAAAACAGTTGAATTTTGAAAATGTAAAATTATCATTGATATTCTGAATCAGAACAACTGAATGAGCAAAATAAAAACTGAGTCTAGGAGGAGAGTGGTATATTTAAGCCAAAGAAATGGTGGAGAACACTACATGCTTATCAAACCCCAGAGAACAAAAATCTTCAGCATGTAAGGAAGATAATTAGGTTCAGACAATGTGTGAAAAGGAGAAAAGCATCTTTTCCACATACGCATGCAGTCAGCTGGCCATCAAAAGATAACTTACTTCCTTCTTTTAACACAAGATGATGTATGTGAAATGCACATCATCTTTTGCTTGTATTATAAACCTTTCAGTCTTTGTCAACTTCTTAAAAGAGAAATAATAGAAACAGAGCTTTGAAGCTTCAGTACAGTATGATTTGAGATACGGAAAGCAGACAAACTACCCAAGTGTGGCTCACTTGAGCTGGCCACAAAAAGAACTTTTAATACAATAAACAATATAAGAATATTCTATACCTGCCGTGAAAAAATTCCTTGTTATTTCTTCTTTTATTTTCTTGTTTAAAAAGTTCTTTAAAAAATATGCTTGGGGCGCCTGGGTGGCTTAGTCGGTTGGGCGACCGACTTTCGCTTGGGTCATGATCTCGCGGTTCGTGGGTTCGGGCCCCGCGTCGGGCTCTGTGCTGGCTGCCAGCTCGGAGCCTGGAGCCTGTTTCAGTCTGTGATTCCCTCTCTCTCTGACCCTCCCCTGCTCACGCTGTCTCTCTCTCTCTCCTAGAAATAAATAAAAAACATTAAAAAAATTTAAAAAAAAATATGCTTGCTGTTTTGACCTCTGCTGACATATCACCCATAAATCTTCCATTTATGCATCAATGGAAATCTTTCAAAGAACAATAGTAAAACCAGGAAAACAAAACCTATATTTCAAAGGAAAATCTATCCTGACAGACCTCTAGCCACCCTTTTAGTAAGTTTATTTATTTATTTTGAGGCAGATAGAGCACAAGCAGGGAAGGGGCAAACAGACAGGGGGAGAGAGGATCCAAAGTGGGCTCTGTGCTGACGGCAGAGAGCCCAAAGGAGGGCTCGAACCCACAAACCGTAAGATCATGACCTGAGCCGAAGTCAGATGTTTACCCAGGCACCCTGTCTAGTCACTCTTAAGGAAACATTGATTTTCTGTGCTCCTATTCCTTTGCTAGTACGACCACTGATTTCTGGAATGTTTGGAATTCTGGACTAAAATTCAAATTTCTGGGTTTTCTGTCATATTATATTAGAAATCTTTGTTTATGCTTCTGTATCACTTCACTTGACTCTGAATGGAGGTTCTGACCACATTTGCATTTCAGCCTCTCAGACACACTGGGCTGAAGTCCCTGTTCACCAAATGAAATGATTTCTCAAACTCAGAATAGTTAAACTGTCATTCAACTATTCTAAGGAGGAGTCTGTCCTATAAATGGCTGATTTTAGATTTTTAAATTTGTTTTAATTACTGTTTAAGTCATGAAATAGTTATCTCAAACATCTTGGTCTCAAAAAACTTTGTATTCATAAAATTAATTAAAGACCCCCAAAGCTCCTGTTCATATGGGTAATGTCTATCGATATTTGCCATATTGGAAATTAAAAGTGAGAAATTGCTTAAAGATGAACAATACACATTTAACGATGCACTGCAATGATGATGTCATCGCATATCACACAATGGGAACCTCCATTCTTCACTCAGGAGAGAATGTCTGTGTGTGATACAAGCACCTTATATTTATTTTGAAAATAATTTGGCCTCATGGGCCCTCATAAAAGGGTTTTGGGAACCCCTCAGGGTCCCCAGTCCATGCTTTGAGAAATCACTGTAATAGGCTAATAAAACTAATAGGTAATGCCTAGTATTTTTTATATCATTTTATAGTTTCACACTACTTTTGTATCATCCCATGTGGTGCTCACAGCAATTTAGGAGAGGTATATAGCAAACTGGGAAATCAAAGTTTGGGCAAAAGAGCTTGCTTAAGGGCATGCTACAAAGATCAGAACCACATTTTAAAAGAAGGCTTCTGATTTCAAACCTTTTATCCTTCATATAACATTAAACAGTGCCTTTCACCGTGATCTTGGAGAAGTCTTTGGGATGTTAATGAGTAGGGTATTCTTTTTTTAATTTGCTAAACTTATTTTCAGTTTTACTTATTTTGTTCTTTGGATTATAACTCAATATTGTATGTATGTATGTGTATATACATATATCTGTATGTATTTATATCATTTTCTTACTTTTTTGGCATTATAACATGCTCCTGGTTCATCTTATATTTTCTGTGCCATAACCACAAGTATCAGCCACTTCTCTAAGGTGCTCTGACTTCTTTGATTGGAGTATGGTGTTTAGAAACCAAGATCCAGGTGCTGAGGGTGCTTGCTTCTACTGTGCTATTACTGTTTCTAGGCCTCCTTAGGAGACAGAGCTAAGAAATACACACACACACACACACACACACACTAATCCACATATCTACACTTATCTGCATCTATCCATCTATCGCTATTTATCTATAAATATGAGTTTATACTGACATTTCTGACTCTAACCCAGTACCAAAGGGATTATTCTGACCTTTTCCTCTTGTTCCTGTGTAAGTTCTGTAACAGTAAGAAACCTATAGAGTCTGTGTCTTTAACCATATACTATATCTTTCCAATTAATGCATTGGTGTGTTCTAAAAACCGACTTTGGAATTTGGGATGTATTTTCCCATAGACAGAAAAAATTGTGGACATGGTACCCTATTATATATTGGAATTAGGTCCCCTGGCAGCCTACACAAACCAAATAACAATTTAGGACTCACTTCCCTGTCCAAAAGCCATACTATCAAACTTCAGTGAGTGCTATCTCTGTTAGCACTATAATTAATACCACATCTCACAGTTGAATAAAACTTCTCATTTTAGAAAGTGCTTATACATATACCATCTCATATAATCCTCATAAAAACAATAAAAGCCAGGTGTTATTATTTGTAATTTTCATTATATTAGAAACTAGAAGCAAGAGAATCAGAGTGAAAGATTTTTAATCAGAGAAAATAATATATTTGTTTGCTGTATACTCTATTAGTTTAGCTGATACTTACTTAACATCATCTGCATGCAAATTAATAGACAATAATGCAGTAGCACTTTAGAACAGCACTACTCACTGTACTCATTGCACCAGCAGCAGCAACACCACTTGAGCACTTGTTGGAAATGCAACTATTCAGATTCCACTCCTGGCATATTGAATCAGAATGGCTGGATTTGGGGTCAAGAATCCATGTTTTGAAAAATTTTCTAGAGGGGGCACCTGGCTGGCTCAGTCAGTTAAACAGACAACTCTTGATTTGACTCAGGTCATGACCTCATGATTTGTGAGTTTGAGCCCCATATCAGGCTCTGTGCTGGCAGTGCAGAACCTGCTTGGGATTTTCTCTCTCTGTCCCTCCCTCACATGTTCTCTCTCTCTCTCTCTCTCAAAATAAATAAGTAAACTTAAATTTTTTTCTAGACAATTTTGATGCTCACTAAAGCTTGAGAACCATTGTTTTCCATTTCAATAAACTTGCAAGGGGTTAGAAATCAAGATTCATAAGAAATATGGCTTAAGCTGGGTTTTCTCCAAGTCAGGCACAGGGTTTTCTTATATTCTATTAAGTATTTGGTTAGGTCATTCTTGCCATGTTTTTTTCAGTTTATTTTAGACATTTTTAAGGATTTTAGAAAGCAAGTGACAAGCTAATTGTTCACTTTCCAGGAAGAACCTGGGTAGAAAGATTATTGAAAACATTCCTGGTAGCCTAATAAATATGTGATTCCTATTTAAAAGACTGGTCTATATTATCTTGGCTTTTCTAAAATAAATGGTTCTTATTGTTATCCATGATCACCCTGAAGAATGAGCCATGGATCTGAGAAAGAATATTCTTAGACCTGGAGCTCAGGAGAAGGAAGATCCTGGTAGTCATTGAAGCTCATCCTATGAAATATCTAAATGCCCTCATTTCATTCACCAAACCCGATGAGCAGCACTTCTTAACATAGACTTTAAATCAAAAGCTTTGCTCAAAATTCTCATCTCTCTGCAAATCACAATGAATATCAATGATGAAAAAAAATTACAGCATAGAAGATTGCAAATGGGTCTCAGAAATCATCTGGTCTGCCTCTGTCACTTTACAAATGAGGAACCTGAGGTAGAGAGAGATTCATTGGTCTGTTCATGGTCATATAGGGTCAGCAACAGTGCTGGGATCAGATTATTGGTTTCCTGCCTTCTAGGACAGCTGTGGATATTTAAATCCAACCCCCAAAACAGGATTTTCCTCAAGTGTCTCATCCAGTTTATCACTCACAAAATAGCACTATTCGTAAAAGAGAGGCTTTCTTAGATGCCTCCATATCATTGTCAGGCTGCTTGGAAAATATGTAAGATGATACAGATGACAGGGAAGCCAGGGACCCCAGTGATTTAACATATATGGAACAAAACTGGAAACAGCACAGAAAGGTGATGTTTATAAATTCCCTGGGTAATTTTGTTGCAATTCAACTCATTTTAGGTAAGTGTACATAGAGGCATAGTTGATTTAAGTTTTTAGTCTTAAGTGCTTTTTTGAGAGTGAAATCAGAGTTACAGGATTCTTTAAAATAAGAAAGTCTGACGGAGGGGGCTAGAGAACCAAGGGGTAGAGTATATCATGGAGAAACATATGGGCACAGAATATAACTCTCCAGGGAAAAGGATTTAAAGGAATAAAAAACTATGGCTGTTGTCTGCAAAGTGGATTTGATTCTTGCCACTCTTGCAGGACAACCAAGAATTCATTGATAGGAAGCTGCAAGTTAAATAAAAACCACAGAAACAGCCTGAAATAATGACCCGGAGTCCTGAAAGTCCTGAAAGGTCATAATTGAACTTTACCAAAGTGCAAATACTCAAAACAAGAGCTACGTATGCTCAGGGGAGATCTAAATCGTTAGGAAAATTATAATGTACAAACTTCAAATTCTGCAAGTAGATGAGGTGAGTAGTGATTGAAGTTGCCCAGAAATTGTTAGTGTCTGTATAGCCTATATGCTTAACATTAAATAAATGTGTCATGTAATATTTTTGGTTAATTAAATGTTTTAATGCAGGTTTATGGTATGAGTGCTTACATTATATTGAAGCTCTTTAGGAGCCCTGTAAAAATTTTATATGCTAGACAATATCCCATGAAAATAACAACCTGGTAGAATTCATGTAAACGTCCACAGCAAGTTGTGCTACAGAAGTAAACAACTCTCCTTGGGCCTAAACACTGAGTTTCCTGCCTCCTTGGACAGCTGTGGATGCTAAATATCAGAATCAGACCCTAAAAACAGGACCCTAAAAGCAATTTTCTGAACCTTGTAACATTTTTTGTTCTATTCAGAGTTGACTATATACCTATCACTCTCCTAGGCTCTGCAAAAGATTAAGTGAAAAATAGGACACAAATGAGCACATATGAGTTGAATTGTGCAATCATGAAAACACTGTGAGTCCTGAATTAAGTACTTATCTGCTAATTTAGGAGAAAAATCGAACATGAAACAAGGAAAAACCAAAGCAAGTATTAAACTGAGCACGGAGAATGAAGGAATTATCATGGCCTGGATACACAAAGAATGCTTCACAAAAGTCATAGAAGTTGGTTCTCAAAGGGTAAATAGGATCTAGGTAGATGAATAAAAGAGTTGATGCCATTCAGGCTAGGAAAAGATCACTAAGGAAATAATAGCATGGCCTATATATATGGAAGGTGGAAGAAGATGGTGGAGGTGATGAGAGAAATGGCCTATCCAGACTAACAGGAACATGTTGGAGAGCAATCATAATGGTGGCTCTTACTTGTCAACTTGACCTTGCCACAGGACATCCAGATAACTGGTTAAACAGTATTTATGGGTGTTGGTGAGGAAGAGATTAGCATTTGAATTCATGGACTGAGTAAAGCAGATGGTCTTCCCCAATCTGAATTGGCATCATCCAATCCACTGAGGGCCTAAATAGAACAAAAAGCCAAATGAAAATGGAATTTACTCTCTGCCCCACTGCTTAGGTTGGAACATCTATCTTCTGTCTTTTGCCCACAGCACTCCTGGCTCTCAGGCCTTCAGACTCACACTGGGATCTACACTGTTGGCTATCTGACTCTCAGGCCTTTGAACTATACCACAAGTTTTCTTGGGTCTCTAGCTTTCAGACAGCAGATGGTGGGATTTCTCAGCCTCCATAGTCATGTGAGCTGATACAATATAATAAATCTCTTTCTAGATAAATGGAGATGGAGGAGGTAGAGATGGAGACACATACAGACACAGACACAGATACAGACCTAGATGTAGACATGCTATTGCTTCTGATTCTCTGGGGAATCAGACTAATACAGCAATAGAAAATTAAGTCCTCTTGATGGTATAGGACCAGCTGATGCAAAACTCTGAGACCCATGAGTGTTTGAACTTCATACTGAGAAATATAAAAAGTCACTTATGCAGGGAAGAAATGTGAAAAAAAAAAAAAAACATTGTTTTTGGAAGATATTTCCAGAAAAACAATACAGGATAAATTGGAAAAGGAAATGAAAGGAAGAGATGTCTGAAGTGATACAAGCAGAAGTTTATGACTCAGTAGTCTAAGATAGCAATGTTGAAAATGATATTTTAAAAGAAGAAATAATAAGATTTGATGTCAAATTTTATGTAAGGATAAGATAGAATGATTTGTTAAAGATAATGCATTTAAGTTTGAGATACTTAAGAAAAAGGAATGGATGACTATTGGAAATAGTTTGTTATAATTGGTTAGCTACTGTTTGGAAAGGAATATGATGAATTAGATTGGAGTTGGATTGGATTTGAGGGAGAATGTTTTGGTAGAAAAAAATATTCTTTGTTTCCTTTGGTGCTCACATGAAGTGTACATTTATGAGTCTCCCTCAAGTTAGGCTGGGATCATGTGACCGGATTCTAGCCAGTTGGATATGGTTGGAAGAGACGTATGCTACATCTACCTCTGGTCTGGACTGGATGCCACATGTTTAAAAAGGAAAGGTTGTGGATCTTTGAGTCACTGCTTAGAAGAAACCAATCTGCCCCCCACCGGGCATGAAATCAGTAGCAATAAAACGTAGTTGTATTGTCACTAATCTTGCAGGCTTATCTGTTGTGCAACAGAGTTTGTTTTGCCCTGGGTGATGTAGATGTGCCATCTAAGCAGACAAATCCTATAGATAGTGCTGGATGTGTATGAACAGTCAGTAACTGCTCATCAGTATGGATAGTAAATAACTAGATCCATAGTGTGAGATTTAGATTTGGAACTCGTTTGCCAGTTAGTAATAGTTGAGGAAACAACAGAAGATAAGCTTTCTGGGGAGGGAGTGCCCAGAAATAAAGCCATGAAAGATGGAGTGTGGGTAGACATCAATAGCTAAGTTAAAGGAAAGAGAAGGTGACAGAGCAAAAAATTTAAAGAAGCAGTGTAGGATTACTAGCATTCAGTGCCTTAAAACTATCGAAGATAGTGATGACCAGGAAAAGAGATTGAAATTTTCAAAAGCACCTTCTCAGTGATATTTGGAATAATTTCAGTAGAGTAGTAGGGTCTTGAGTCACACCTCTGAGAATTGGTAAGGGAAAAGAGAAAGAGAATTTGTGTCTATTAAGGTACAAGAACCTTGGGGCGCCTGGGTGGCTTAGTCGGTTAAGCGTCCGACTTTCGCTTAGGTCATGATCTCGCGGTTCGTGGGTTCGGGCCCCGCGTCGGGCTCTGTGCTGACTGCCAGCTCAGAGCCTGGAGCCTGTTTCAGTCTGTGACTCCCTCTCTCTCTGACCCTCCCCTGCTCACGCTGTCTCTCTCTCTCTCCTAGAAATAAATAAAACATAAAAAAAAATTAAAAAAAAAAAAAAAGGTACAAGAACCTGAAAGTTCTGTCCACCCAAATCCCCCACAAAGCATCTAACTGCTCAGTTGGAACCATATATGTATTAAAATGGCCGAACAGAAAGCAGCATGCCTATAACAGAATTTTAAGAGACAAACCTCAGCCAAGATGTTCTTTTAATCACTTTGAGACTTCCAGCGAAACTGGCTCACACAGTGCCTTCCTACTGCAGCTGTCTTCTTGTCGAGTTTCTTTAGAGCACACACTACCCGAAAAGGACTTAGTTCTAATCATTGTATTCTCTCATCTATCCAAAAGCAGGTTGGTGATTTTTCCCCCTTTTTCATCTTCCAATTCCATCAATGTGGAAAGACATCTTATCTTATGCTAGATGCAGCTAAACAGATCCATTCATTTTAATCCCAGACTTTGCCACATCTAAGATGTCTTTGAGGGACTTGCTATAATCATGTCTTTGTTCTTATCATTCTTGGGAAAATCACATTTCCAAAACTCTGGCCAGCTCTTCAACCCTGTCATATTCCCTACACTGAATTCTGTTTCTCTTCTTCACTTTGTTATTTAGATAAGGTTCCTATCCCACACATCTAAGGAAAAGTTGAAAGCCCACCGTGTAGTGACAGTTTCCAACAGAACAGAAACCTGATTTCACCTGAATACTCACTGGGTATTTTTATTGGAATTATATTGTTCAAGTCCAAGTGAATTTTAACAACTGCCTTACAAACATACTAAGGACTGCTTGTCCAAGAGCATCAGCATTAAAATATGTTTGCATAATTTTAATGCCTTACAAAATTCTATTCCCCATGGGTGTAAATTCATGAAATTTTTACTCCTCCTCTATATGTTCATTTCCAAATAGTCCTAATATGATTTAATAGACCTTGAGAAATGTACACATATTAAAGTAAAATTACAGTATTTCAGTATTTTAAGCAGTTTAAATTTCATTTCATCTGACTACATTTTGGAGAATAAATCTCCTCTACAAAAATTTTATACATTGCTTTTAATTGGACAGTAGAAGCACATAGCAAACTTGTTAACTCTGAACTGCTGCAGTCCAGAAAGATGATTATTGATTTATGGATAAATATTATGGTTATCATGCTCATGCTCAAGAGAAAAACAAGTTATTTCTGTTTGGAATGAAATTGGGAAGTAATTCTTTCAACCAAAATTGCCCTTCCCCACAGCAGTAGAGATAGCACACGGGACACCATAGTTTGGCTTACCATGTATTCCATTTGGATTTCAGAGACAGCAAAGCTGTACACACAGAGACATCTTTTCCAGGGTAACCTACATGGGAGCAAGCATTTTTCAGGAAGCCTTCTCTCTAGAAATTACTTCATAATGGCCGTCCTTAAAATGAATCTTGGGCAAATTCATAAGTAGAAGCTGACAATAAGGTCCTGGTAATAATATAATAGTAATAATAAACATTTATTGCATATTTACTAAACACCCAGAGCTGTGTGCACTGCTTTGCATTTATTATCTCATTTAATATCTGCAACAACTCATAGAGGTAGTAAGATGACAAAGCAGGTCAAATGAAGAAATGGAGGCACAGCAAATTTTAGAATTTCATCAAAGTCACATAATCAGTAAGTGTCAGCACTGGATTAAAACCCAGGTATGTGTGATCCAGAGCCTTTTATTTCTCTTCAAACATTTTTTAACGTTTATTCATTTTTAAGAGACAAATAGACAAAGTATGAGTGGGAGAGGGGAAGAGAGACACACACACACACAGAATCCGAAGCAGGCTCCAGGCTCCCAGCTGTCAGCACAGAGTCCAACACTGGGCTCAAACTCATGAACTGTGAGATCATGGCCTGGGCCGAAGTCAGATTGCTCAACCAGCTGAGACACCCAGGCGCCCCTGATCCAGAATCTTTGACTCTAACTCTAGGACATCACGTTATTCCATAATGTGGGAAGTGGCATCACAGAACAACATAAGAATAGGATGGGACACAGAAAGGGATCATTGTAGAACAGGAAAGAGGACCCCAGACAAGATCAGAAGAGAGGCTACGTGTAGTGGATTAAGATCCGCCACAGATTCTTTGCCTTTCTTCCCGTAAGAGGTAGACGTATTTTCCCTCTCCTTCAGTCCAGGCTGGTGTGTGACTCACTTTGGCTAATAGAATGTGGCAAAAGTAATGAACTGGGCCTTCTGGACCCAAGACCTAAAACAGTTGGGAGCTTCCTCTTTCCCTCCCTCCGAAGCCGGCTGCCATATTTGAAAATCTTGGTTGGGCCAGACTGATGCTTCTCAATCTGGAAGCAAATTTGCCTCAGGACATTTGGCAATGTCTGGAGATATATTTGACTGTCAGCACTTGGGAGAGAGGAGGAGGGCTGCCACTGGCACCTAGTGGATAGAGGCCAGGGAGACTGCTAAAAATCTTACAGAGTGCAGAACAGTGCCTGGCAGCAAAAAAATTGTTCAACCCAAAACGTCAGTAATGTAGAAGCTGAGAAGCCCTGGCTTAGGCTATAAATGATGATAGCATGAACGTGGAGAGAGAGGCCACCTGAAGCATCAACTGAGGCACCAGACCTTTGAGCAGAAGACTTACTGGACCTTCTTCCTGCTCGGCCTTGGTGTTGGTTAAATGCAATTCAAAGAGTGAATGGCCTCAGAGGATCCAAATAGGAGAAGAATGCTGACCAAACCACCATAGTACATGACTGTGGAAAATAGCACATCGAAGCCATTATGTTTGGGGCTGGTTTTTTACACAGCAACAGACAATGGAAACATTATCCTTTCAGTCATATGCGGATGGATTAAACCCTTTTGTTAAAAAGGGTTTGCATTAAAATGGAACTGTCCAATACCTCCAGACTGTAACATATTCATGCTTGAATTAGTAGCACCACTCAAGTTTATATGTTTTGCAGTACACTCCTGAATTTGGGCTCATTCATTCCCATTAAAACATTTATTTTCTGTGTGACATCCCAAGCCATGCTATTACGCTGATGGCCTTATTGATTTAAATGCCAAATTCTTTCTCAGCTGTGGTGTTCCTAACACCTATCTGCCTCATTTTCTATTTGAACAGTTCGTTTTTCAACTTAGATCCAACTTCTAACATTTAATTCTTTAAAATTCCATGTTGTATCTGAACTTGTGGTGAGCATAACATAACATGCAAGCTTATTGAATCTTTATGTGATATACCTGAAACTAATAAAATGCTGTGTATCAACTCTACTGAAATTAAAGAAAAACATTTTAAATAATAAATTCCATGTTGTTTTATTCATATATCATTCCAAACTGTCAAATTTATTTTTCTCTTTTCTTTTTCCTTAATTTTTTTTTGCAATTGAAAATATTTTTTTTTTATATCTCAGAGCCTCTTGTTATTTCAAAATTTGGTAAACCTGCTTTCAATTTGGCATCGAACTCCTGAAGAGGTCAGAGCTGTAGGCAACACTCTGTATCATGCTCTCAAAAAACGTCTGTTTCCTGGGTTGACATTTGAAATATACTGTGTGGCAGGCACATACACAGTGGAAAATTATGATGAACTGAGAATTTTTCAGGTGCAACCGTTTGGACAAATGAGTTGTAACGGCAAGTTTTAGAAGGATGTTGTCCTCTTGAGAATTGATCCAAAATAAACAAATGAGCATGAAGGCATTAATATGGGCATGCTAGGATGATGTTCAATTGCTAAACCCACAGGTTTCTAGCATACTTTGGTTTATTATGATTACTTTGGTAATAATGAAACCATTCCATTTAAAGTTGACTCACATCATATTCTTAATTAACTCATGTAAATTCTATCGTACTTGCATGGTCTGTAAAGACAAAGGAGAGATTGAAATAGCACGTGATTCTATCTGCTATTCCACTCACTGAGTGCAGACCCAACAGCAGCCTTGGTGTAGGAGACAGAGACCTGCTGGTCTCTTAAGCACAGATTCCTCATGCTTCCAATAGCGGAGACTTCTTACCTGAGTGGTTATGACATTTATGGATACATTTTTTAGTATAATTCCACCCTTAAAAACAAGACACCTACTTTTTATACTTATATATGACTTTTAACTGGAAAAAGAAAAAGTTTCCAAAGCAGGAGGTGAAATACTGTGTTTAGCCTCACTGAGATTGACTTTTCCCAAACTTGGATTGTCTACAGGATCTTCAAGGGAAATTTGGGCTATCTTTCATTTTTTTAAAGTTATTTGACATCAAGCTGTTACCCAACCTTACAGTGCGTTTGCTGCTACTATCTTGGTTATTTTACCACTTTGGTAGTGATTACTTGATTTAGTCAGTGAGCCAGTATTTTTTGTTGTTCTTGTTGTTAAGTTTTATTTAAGTACTTCTACACCAAACATGGGGTTCTAATTCACAACCTGGAGATCAAGCCAAGCACCCCTGAACCAGCATTTTTTAATATCTGCTCTCTGATTGTTCGGGGTAGTATGGCTTCAAGGAACTCTGTTTTCTTATATGGAATCCCATGTTGCACACTAGTTGAATTGATTTGGAGACTAATAAGGAGGATTTATACCTACCCCCTGGGGAGAGTGATAAGGAAGGGGTTGTTGTACATTGTCCTGCAGTATTTGAGGACTGAAATCTCTCAAAGATAAGACCACCTGGCTCTTGTCATGTTCTGAGTCTTCTTCAGCTCCTCCTCCTCTTTTCCTTCAACATGTATAAAGTTCTCAAGCATAAATTCAAGCAGGAAATATGTCACACAAACAAGAATGGGAATAATGCTATGGACACACATATTCACACTGCTTGATATAACACTTTATCATTTTGGCACATTTGTTTCAGAACATATTTTTAAAGAAATAACAACAAAAATGGTTGGAAACCTTCCCCTTACTCGTTTCTCTGTAGAGGTAAACATGATCTCGAAATTGGTGACTATCCTTTATATCCATGATTTTAATATTTTCACTACATATATCCCCAACTACACCGAGTGTTTTTTAAGTTTATTTATTTTATTTGAGAGAGAGCAAGTGAGTGAGCAAGCGCAATATGAGTGGGGGAGGGAGAGTGGCAGAAAGAAAGTGAGAGACAGAATCCCAAGCAGTTTCTGCACTATCAGCACAGAGCCAAATGCAGGTCTTGAACCCACAAACTGTGAGATCATGACCTGAGCTGAAATCAAGTCAGGAGCTTAACTGACTAAGCCTCCCAGGCACCCCAGAATGTTTTCTTTTTTATTATTTATTTCACTAAAAATTTTTTTAATGTTTATTTTTGAGACAGAACATATGCACACACAGGGGAGAGACAGAGAGAGAGAGAGAGAGAGGGATCAATACAGAATCTGAAGCAGGCTTCAGGTTCTGAGCTATCAGCACAGAGCCCGATGCGGCACTCAAACTCACAGACTGCGAGATCATGACCTGAGCCAAAGTCAGACACTTTACCTATTGAGCCATGCAGGCACCCTAGAATGTTTTCTTTTTTAATGCAAACAAGACATGACACAATTCAGCATATCATTTCATTTTTTGGCCACTCAACATTGTTTTGACATCCCTCGTGCGTATTTCTTTTGTTAATCCATTTTAACTACATGGAGTTTCCTTGACTAAAAATGCAATCATTTGTATATTTATCCTTCTATTGACTTCCTGGGTTGTTGTCAAGTCTTCAATATTATAAACATCTTTGTACACGCCTCCTTGAGCATTTAGAAAGGGCTTCTCCAGACCACATGCTTGTTAGGTCATAGGTATGTGCGGCTTTCACTTGATAAGTGCTCTTCCACAGGGCTGTACCTATTTACATCAGCAATTGGCACAGAACAAGTCCATTTACATCACAATTCCATCAGCAATAGTGACAACCTATCCTTTACCACTGCTCCTTTAGCTGGTCTTAGTAGATGTTTCATATCTTCTGTGATGAGTGTGAAGCATTACTTCATTGTTTAATTTGTATTTCCCTGAATACTAGTGTTGAGCATCTTTTCATATCCTAGTTAGCCATTCGGTTCAGGTTTTCTCCTCTGAACTTCCTGTTCATTTGTAAATTCTTTTATTGATTTGGTAAGTGTTTTTTATATAGTCTGGATATGAATTGTATTAGTCACTGTTCTTACCTGCAGACAGAAGGACACACTTTAGCCAGTTTAAGCAGAAAAGTTCTGTAGTAGAAAGATCTTGGGCATTTAATAGGATCTATGGAAGGACCACAGGGTCAGACTTGGAGGATCTATGGTTCACTCAAGTCACATTGCAGGATTGTCATGGCAAAGCCTTCCCTGCTGCACAGCTGGAACCAAACACTGTGTGTGCCATTAATGAACCAGAGAGTAAAGGCTGAAAAATTTTCTTGCTGTCCCCTACAGGTTGGGGCTTTGTTCCTAATCAGACTCTTGCCCAGCGCATTTGATCACTGACACCTAGGCCCCCTCCCCTTGCCCTAGCTGGTTTCTGCCTTGGGGAAGCAGCACCCACATAGTGGGAAATTTGCCAAATATCAGGAAGGGCGAGCAAAACGTGCCAAGCATCGTTAATGCCCACCTCGCTAATCAGTTGTGGCCTATCTGTGATAAAATTATCTATTTCTTGTCAGTAGTTCATCCTTTAAGTCTGTTTTATGATATTTTTTGGTATGTAGCATCTTTACATTCTGATTCAGATTTCCCATTCTTTTCCTTTATATCTTCTGCTTTGTGTGAGTTATTTATGAAATCTTTCTCCATGTGAATATTTTTCTATATTTTTTCCCAAAAATTGAAGTTTTATTGTTCACATTTGTATCATTATTCTATCTGGGATTGACTTTCATGTCTTATGGGGGGAAAAGGCTGGATTTTTTTCTCCCAATATTTAACCCAATCATCCCAGGACCATTTATTGAACAGCCCCTGACTTTCTCACTGATTAAGCTGCTATCTCATATGCCAATATCCCCTATTTATACAGGTTTCTGTTTGGATGTTCCATTGTGTTCTATTCACCTACTTGGCCATTTTTGCATACTACTGCATGGTTTTCATTACCAGACCTCTATAATAGGTCAACATCTGGCAGGGTGAATGCCACTTTTTATTATTTTTCTTGTTTTGGTTATTTCTGGTCCTTCTATATAAATTTTCCTAATTTATCAACCCATGGTATGATTTCAGGTGAAACTGTATTAATTTATAACATTAAAAATTTTTTCAATTATATATTTTCATTAAAATTTTCTAATTGGTTTTTGCTTCTGAATCAGAACATTGTTGATTTTGGCATATTAAACTTGCATCAGATAAACTTGCCAAATCTTCTATCAATTCTGTTTATCTTTAGATTCTTTTTTTTTTAATGTTTTTACTTATTTCTGAGAGAGACAGTGTGAGTAGGGGAGGGTCAGAGAGAGAGGGAGACACAGAATCTGAAACAGGCTCCAGGCTCTGAGCTGACAGTCAGCACAGAGCCCGACACGGGGCTCGAACCCACAAACCGTGAAATCATGACCTGAGCCGAAGTCGGACGCTTAACCAACTGAGCCACCCAGGCACCCCTATCTTTAGATTCTTTATGGTACTTCTATAAATGCAATTATTTCTCTTCAAATAAAATCTGTTTCATGTTTTCTTTTCTACTTTTGTACTATTTGTTTATAATGTCTTCATGGATTGATATGACCATAGGGTGGTAGAGAGAAAACTAGCAATAGTGGGTATCCTTGCCTTGTTCCTTCAAGGGAACGCTTCCAACATTACACAATAAAGTACAAATCTTGGTGGAAGTTATTGGTGGTAACCCTTATCAGATTAAGATAAAATCAGATTAAGAGTAAGATCAGATTCTATTCTGTCATCAAGACTAGATGTTGAGTTTTATCCAATGTTTTTTTCTCTCTTGAGATGATCATATTTTTCTCTTCTTTCCTATTATTGTGGTTAATTATGCTAATAGATTCTTGCATTCTTAGAATCAACCCTAATCATTCATGGTATATTTATACTGTGTGTGTATGTTTGTGTATATGTGTATGTAAGGAGATGATCCAGGTTTTATAGGACCTGAAACCTACACGATTTGTGGACCTCCTTCAAGAAAAAGATTCCAAATTAAATTAAAAACCCCAAATTAAACAATATGACTTAGAAGGACTCTGAGGCTTAAATTTCATTATTGCCATGGTAAATCCACTTTTGTCTGTATATGATCAACTAGATTCTGTTTGTTCAATATTTACTTATGACTTTATTATTTATGTTAGAAAATGAAATTGGCCTATAATTTGCATCACTCACATTTTCCTTAAGATCATATTATCATCATAAAATAAATCAGGTAGCTTTTCATCATTTTTTTCATCTCTAGGGCAATTTGAATAAAATTGGAGTTAGCAATTCCTTGAAGTTAGCAATCCCTTGAAGTTTTCAGTCTGGAGCTGGTGCTTTCATTAGTCCAATTTAACAATAGGTCTATACTTCAAAGAGGAGGAGGGAAGGGGTCTGAAGAGGGAGGCAAGAGGGAAACCCATTGTGTGCTCTAACTATGTCATGTTCTCAACGTTGGCTTTAACAAGTAATAAAATGATTCATTTCTCCCTCTTCCTCAATCTTTTGTCTATCTCAATTGGTTCAGAGCTCAGAAGAGGAGAAAGGCTTGTCATTTATCAGCATTACTTCCCCCAAACCTTAATACTTAAGTTCCTACTAGCATGACTCACATTCAGAAGCCTGAAGTATGGGCATCATTGGAACAACCTGCACTAACTATGGAAGCTTCCATATTTCTACAAGAGGCTAGCCACCTAAATGTTTACTGAGCCCTTACAAAATGTTTAGAAACACTCAAGATAGATTCTGATTAATACACACTATCCCGGCCCTGGGGAAACAAAGTCAAACCCAAAAATGAGGACTTGCTTCTGCCTCTGATTTTATATTGTCATAATACTCATAACACTCAAGTTCTCTTTTGATCACTAAGGAATAAAGTCTTTCACATAGAAATAAAGATAAATATATATTTCCAAAGTCAACATCAAGATTGCATTAGGACCTGCTTTGATAGGGAATTGTCTAAAGTTTCTTTATCTCTCTATTTTTTTATTCAAAGCAGAATACTGAGCATGAACATCTACTTCAGGGCTCTGGATCTACACTGCAGGTCTTTACAAAGACCTTTACAGCAAGGTCCTAAGGAAACACTTCTAAGAATAGACAACAACCATGACCACATCTGCCTCTTGAGAGTTTGAGCCAAGTCAGTCTCAAAGAGACTGACTAAGACAATGCTGAGCACTGGAGTTGCAAAGTCACATACAGTTAGAGAGAGAATGAGACTCATGAAAAGCTATTGTCTGTGCAAGGCACAATTATGGGGAAAGAAATTTAGAGTCTCACTGAAAAAAAACATTGTGAAACAAAGACAATCACAACATGTTCAGAAAGAGGCAAAACAGATGTTATCATAGAGCCAAAAAAAGAGAAGAGAGAGGTGTTGCCTAAAGACTTTTCAGTCCTATGACATTCAGTTCTGTTTTTGCAACTGGTTCTATGAGATTCCCATAGAGCCTTTATATTGGGCATCATTGAGTGGCTACCTTATCTTTGCTACCAAACAATCCCAAATAAGAATTAGTAATATTGGAGCTCCTGGCTGGCTCAGTCGGTTAAGTGTGCTACTTCAGCTCAGGTCATGATCTCTGGTTCATGAGTTTGAGCCCCACATCGGGCTCTTTGCTGATAGCTCAGAGCCTGGAGCCTGCTTATGATTCTGTGTCTCCCTCTGTCTCTGCCCTTCCCCCACTTGGGCTCTGTCTCTCTTGCTCTCTCTCTCAAAAATAAATAAATATTTTAAAAAAGAATTAGTAATGTTCATTTAAAATACAATGAGGTATTATATTAATATAAGTAATGAAGACTATAATGATATATTATTATATTAATATAAATTAATACGATCCGTGTTTATTATAAAATTAAATTTTTCATCAGTTGCCATTTTTATAGTTAGTTGGTACCCTCTGCACCCAAAGATGTACAATAGTTGTACAAGGCTGAGTCCAGAGTTGAACAAATGAGTAATGGGAGGGCAAATATATATTCACGCAGAAATATTTATTGAGTTTCCATTATGTCCTGGGTATAGGATATGTAAAACCAAATAAAAATTGTCCCTGACATAGTTTTTAACCATTGAGAAAAAGGTGGGACGTATTTTAAATAATCACATGAAAACTACAGAGTAAGTGCTATGAAGGCATTTATGAGAGAGGAAAATAGAGAAGACAGTGATCTTCCCTGGGAAAGGCAAGGTCCTCTTTGAGAAAGTGGCACATCACCTGAGGCTGAGGTTAGAGGTTAGACATTGGTCAGATATGGTGAAGTGGGTGAAAGAGCAGAAACAGCCTGGGAACAGAAGCTGTCTGTGCAACAAAGTCCAGTCTGGAAGAGAAGAAGCCAATATGTACGTGAACAGGAGAGAAACTGCGAACAGAATGGAAGAAGGAGTCAGAGCCAGACCATTTGGAATCTTTCAGAGGTTACTGTATGGAGGGAGATTGTAAGTCATAAACCCAGTACTCTTCATTTCTGGGTAGGATTGCTTTTTTTAAAATGAGCTTTGACTTCTGGCAGGTTTTTAATAAATAATTTTGCATATTCATAAAGTAGGACAACACTGATCCTTCACTCCCCACAAACACCCAGAACAAAAAAAAGAAGTCGTTTGTAATAGCACATTATCCAAGACACTTTGTCAACCTCTAAAGAAGTATCTATTTCATGTAAGCCGGCCACAATGTGTAAAATATTTAATTCTTCCAAGACAATCATGTCCCCAACTATATGTCAAACCACCTTACCAGAATCCCAGTTTGGGTGTGTGATACAGACTGTAGTATTAAAATGTACGGCACTGAACAAAATGTCGAAAAAAGAATCATTAGACAATACATGGGCATCTGGTATCAAATCTCAGTCTTGCAATCATCTAGTTAAGCATAGAATGGAAACGGTAATGTTATTTAGCATCCCTAACTGGTGTAGGTGACAAAAGAACTGCTTTGCTTGTAATGTGCCAGAGTGATCCAGAATAAACCCTGCTGAGTTGCAGGCTACAGAGGCTGATGGCAAGAACAAGAACATGGAATTCATTTGCGGGAAGAACGTTTGGTGGATTTCAAAACAAGAGCTGAGTGCTGGTGGAGAAGGAACCAAAGCTGATGGGCTCTGACCATGTGGGAACCAGAGCAAATTTAGTAAAATAACTTTCATAGGCTAATTGACCCATTTGATTGCTGCTGCTGCTGCTGCTGTTGCTCCCGCTGTTATAAAGGACAGGACTAGGCACAAAAGCAAGCATCCCCTGGTAAACTGATATCCCAGCAACAGAGTCAAGTATTTAAATAAAACTCACTTCAAAAGGCTGAGGGGTGAATAAACCCGAGTGGTCCTCTATCACAAACCTTCTCTGCTCTTGGCATATGAGAAGTGTGGTGTGGGAAAAGATTTCAGCTGCAATCAGGGAATGATTGAATTTGGAGGTACCATCAAAATACCTGGTCATGTGTCTCATTTTACAGGTAGGGAAGGACTCACAGGTGAAGGGACTTGCTGAATCCACAGCAAGGGAGGGGCAGAGCCAGACTTAGAACTCAGCTCTGACTCCCAAACCTGATGTTAAGTACCCTCATATGTTTATGTGCTTCTTTCAGCAGAAAGCTGCTTTTACCATATTCCACAGTTCATGGGACCATCTTCAATTGCCCTAGAAAGATTGCTCACTGGTTTATTACTTCTCTACCTTCATCCCAGATCCAAATGCCCATTCCCACCTTTCTAGATGTCAGCCATGACACAGTTCACTTTCCTTTTTCCTTTACTATGATAGAAATACTTGACTATCTCTTACATAAACTGCTCTGTAAACAGAAGTAGTTTGAGGCAAAATTGTGAGGTTATTTTGGGTAGAGAGAAGAGGAGGCTTTGAAGAAAATTTCACAGTAGGTAGGAGATTTTAAATTTCTCATGTAAGAGTTTCTACTCATTTACCTGGCATCACGGATATTAGAACAACGTAACCAAATTCTGTGTTAAATATCTGATATTCCATCATTGATCCTCCTGGGGGGATGGTTTCTGGCAAGCCCTAACCCTTGAGTTCACTCAAGTATCAAATGAGGAGCTGTGACAGATCATTGGTTTGCAGACCTCTGTTCTGTTGATATGTCCTTTGATAATAGTATCACCGGTTCTCTTTAAAAATTTTTTTTCTTTTATAGTTTATTGTCAAGTTGGTTTCCATATAACACCCAGTGCTCATCCCCACAAGTGCCCTCCTCCGTGCCCATAATCCCCCTTCTCTTCTCCCCCACCCCCATTAACCCTCAGTTTGTTCTCAGTATTCAAGAGTCTCTCATGGTTTGCCTTCCTCCCTCTCCCCAATTATTTTCCCCCTTCTTCTCCCCCATGGTCCTCTGTTAGCTTCCTCCTAATCCTCCTATACGTGCAAACATATGGTAGCTGTCCTTCTCTGCCTGACTTATTTCGCTCAGCATAACACCCTCAAGTTCCATCCAAATAGCTACAAATGGCCAGATTTCATTCTTTCTCATTGCCATGTAGTATTCCATTGTATAGATAAACCACAACTTCTTGATCCATTCATCAGTTGATGGACACTTAGGTTCTTTCCATGTTTTGGCTATTGTGGAGAGTGCTGCTATGAACATTGGGGTACATGTGCCCCTATGCATCAGCCCTCCTATATCCCTTGGGTAAATTCCTAGCAGTGCTATTGCTGGGCCATAGGGAAGGAGTTCTATTATTTTTTTTGAGAAACTTCTACACTACTTTCCAGAGTGACTGCGCCAGTTTACCATTCCCACCAACAGTGTAGGAGGGTGCCCATTTCTCCACATCCTCGCCAGCATCTAGAAACTCCTGATTTGTTCATTTTCACCACTCTGACTGGCATGAGGTGTCACCAGTTCTTTAAAACACAAAACAGATGAAAATGGAGAATTCTCCATCCCTCAGGTGGCATTGAGGACAACTCTGAGAACCCCCAGGGATTCATATGAGAGAACTTATAATTCTGGGGAGATGAGTACCACGAACCCGTTCATCTGTAATACTTAAAAGTGATTAATTCACAATCTTTTAGGGAAAACCATTACTAAGATCCAAGTTGGGAAGAAAACTAGATGGTCACGCATCCAGTAGGTAGCAGGTACTGTATTAGCTGCTTAAGTACATTATCAAATTCAATTCTTAGAGCCACCTTATGGGGGAAGTACTACCCTCTACTTATACCAACCAAACAACTGTACTCAGAGGGGTTTGTCATTTCATTGTAAAGGGGTTAAATCACTCTTAGGGGTACGGGGTTAGAAAGCAGCTGAGCCAGAATTTGAACCTAGTTCTTCCTGGCTACAAGAGCCCCTGATCTTTCCACCAATATAAGTCTGAGTTATGAGTTAAGAGGCTAGTCTTGGTATCAGGCATGCCCTATTCATTTTATCTATCCGGAGGTTTGAGCCACTGCACCAATAGAGTCATAAGATTAAGTAGACCCTCTGATTTCTCTCAATTTGAAATAAGTCTGAAGTGGTTTAGTAAGCTCTTGAGTGATCTTACCTTCTTATGCATATTTGATTCCACTTCATTCCCATTTCTGAATCAGCTGGGTTTTTTCCATGCTCACGAAGGGCACAGAGGTATAATAAATGTCCTGTCAGAATGTTCTCTCTTTTGAAGGAGAAATGAAGGGACATTTATTGAGCACCAATTGCACACGAGATTTGGAGCTTACATATCCATTATTTCATTTTATCACCAACAGTGCTGCAATGTAGAAATTAATATGTACAGTTTGGGGACAAAAGAAGTGGAGGCAGCTAAGAAGGCAGAGCTGAGAACAAGTGAACCAGGGATTTCAAATCCAGACCAGACCTTCTGGCTCTATGCCTAATCCTTTTTTCATTTTTCCATGCTGCCTCCCTAATGGTTCACTGTCTGAACTAAATCACAGTTCCGCTGCTCTTTCATCCTGCTGCTGCTAAGGTTTGTATGCTTAACCAGATTTCAAAATAGTTGCAATCGGTGCCTGAGTTTTCAAAGAAACGTGTATTTCATTCCAACATCTTTACTCTCATTAGTTCTAAATGCTCTTAAATTAACTGCCAGTTTACTCTGAAATTCTCCTTACCACCAGATAATGATCACTAGCGAAGGGTTCAAACCCTGTGACAAAGTAGAAAGATTAATGCGTGGTTGTTAATTATGCAGCATGGAGGATCCCAAGTGTTCTCTCATGTCACTGAAAAAAGATGGCTTCATTTTAAAAGATGAACCTCTTTCAGGTAAGCACCATACTCCTCCTGGAAAGTTATTGCTTGGTGATATGCAGATGACACAAATGTTGGTAGCTGAGGTGACAGCCCAGGTAAAGGCTCTTGGTTCCTGATCACTGGAACTGATTATGGCTAAGAGGGAGTCTAGAGCTGAGACAATCTGCTTAAAGAAGAAGTATCCAAAGGGTGAAGCTTTCTGACCAAGCATTTCTGACCCACACATTCACTCACCACTCATCGATAGCTCCCTTCTTTAGGCAAATATTTAATTGCTTGCTCTCTTCTAAGCACTGTGTTGGGCACTGAAGATAGAAAGATGCATCAGGTCTCTGCTCTCAGTAGGTACACTTGCTAGAGGAAAGGCAACAGTTCACGTGGCTTGAGGAAAGAAAGGGGTGGAGAAGGACCCAGTGGGGTCACTGGGCTGAACTAGGAAACAAGAGAAATTACTCAGTCTTGAAGGAAAAATGGGCAGGAATCAAAAGGCAGAGAAAACATTGTATGTAGGAGACTGGAAGAAGATATAGTGACCTAGAAATAATAATGGTAATTATCTCAGATGACTGGTAGGTTGATTTGGAAACTGAAAGTGATGGAAGATAAATGCAAGGAGTAGATTGATACCAGATTATGAGAGTCCTTGAATGCCCTGCTGAAGGCTGCAGACATTATTACATAGATGTTTGGAGGCTAGCTTCCTTTCTGATCAAGTGTCCCTGTGATCACCAGTGGGGAGGAATAAGGCGAAGGTCACAAGGACTTTGGACAGCTGTTTTCAGCTAACACCAATCACACAGCTCCTGAGCTAACATCATATATTAGAAAAAAAGACATGATGTTCTCTCCATTTCAATTTTCATTTGCACTAAAATGGATGGCCTTTTTACACACTATCAATAATGCCTGTGCTGGAGGAGCTTTTAATAGGACAAACATTCATCATTTTAAGGTTACTCTTTCCCCAAAAGCATGAGAGCAATCTGTTGGTAAAATGGAAAAACCTTGTGCACTGGGCTGCCCTGCTGTCTCTTTTCCGGGTGGTGCCCACTGATAGGAGAGAGTGGCAGTGAGTGGAGACAGAGTAATATGAATTATCATTTTTCTGAGCATCTGTCCCTCCGAAGAAGCTGTGCCACATAATAGAAAGGATCAGAACAAGAGCAGTTGACCAGGGCTCTAATTCTGTTTTGGCCACCAAATAGTTGTATGGAATCTCAGTGTCCTTCCATAATTGTGAGGTTTGTGCAATCTTGATAGTAGTTAAAAAATGAAAGGCACCGTGTTCAAAGTTCCTGATATGTTATCTACAACACCACTGCAGCTCATGTAACTTACTTGAACATAACAGCTACTGTCGACCATATTATCACTCAGATTGAATATTCTCTCAATTCAAGTATACCAAACATTGGTACCATAATGCACTGTGATTCACTAACTTACATTTAATAGAAGCATTGCAGATGGGCTGTCAGTCCAAACCGAAAGACCAAATATATATATATGGTGCTCAGACATTCTTTATTAATGAGATTTTAAGCTCCAATTCCCAGTTAGTCCACTGGGTGGTGACTATGGTGTAGTCATAGTTGCTTTGAGCCAGAACATATAATAGTGTAATCAGACAATAAGTACATTGGATTCAAATCCAATCCCCCTTCACAACTGTCAGCACTTAGAGATGACCTGGTATGTGCTAGACTCTGTGGGAAGTCTTGGCAACCACTGGAAAGCAGCAGAAGAAAACACTCCTGACCTCAGGAAGGCTATAGGCTATTTGGGGGAAAAAACAAATACCCATGAGAAAGAAAGTCCAAAGTGTTTTACAATGGTGCCCCAAGAATTCATGGTGTTAAAACTGTATCAAGGGGTACAGTTGTCTCAGAGTGTTTCAACTGAAAGTGATCTTCCTCCTCCCCTTTTTGTAAATTGTCCTAGCAACAAGCAGTTCCTTTTCAATGGTTCTTCTCATTTCTAGCACTACATTAAGGGAATTTGGTATCTTCTTTTTATTTTAAGTGCTCTGAGAGCAGGAACCATATTGTTTTCATCTTAGTGTCCTCCAAATGGCCTAGTAAAGTGCACTGCTTGCATCAGACATTAAAAAGGGGATATAGAACACATGGTTGAATCAGTGATTAACATGAATTGAAATGAGCATCGAAGGATACAGTAGCAGGACTCACAGAATGCCTGCAGGGAACAGTAAGGGGGATGGAGAGGCTGAACCAAGGAACCCGTTTTGGGGTATACTGGGAGATAAATTTGTATAGGAAAAAGAGGGATGGCTGAGAAGGGGTTGGCAGATACTTATTAGAACTGACAGCTTTGCTCTTGAGCTGACAAAGTAGTAAAGGTGCCTGAGAAAGATCTATCTGGAAGTCTTATACATGATGGTTGAGTAGAGGCTGGAAAATCAACTATTACCACAGTACAGACATAGAAAGACTGCCTTTACTATATGGCTTCTGACCTTTAATTAATGAAGACTTAGTATGGACAAAGCCTTATTTTATCTTGTTCCGGCTACTTCTATAATCTCATCCTCAATCATTCACCCTTTTGCTTACTCTAGTCCAGCCTTGCTGCATCTTCAACAGGTCTAGTAAAACGCTTGATGCAAGATTTTTGCTCTTTGATTCTTCCAGAAAAGCTATTCCCTGAGCAGAATACTCTTCTCCTACATGACTAACTGGCTACCCTGACTTCATTGGGCATCCTGTCACACATCACATTATTAAGGAGCCTCTCTAACCACCCTATCTATGGTGGTACTTTACACTCTCCACCCTGGCAACTCTATCTCCTTAATCTGAACTGACTATTCCTCATAGTTTATATAGTCTACCCACAGAGAAAAGTCTATAATGGAAGATATCAGAGACCCTGTTTTTGTTTGTTTGTTTGTTAGCTGTATTTCCAGGAAAAGTGCCTGGCAAATAGCTGGTGCCTAAAAATACTCACTGATTGGATGAATGAATCGGCAACTCCAAGTTTTAACATGAGCTAATAAACGGTTCTTTTCCATCTTACTTCTATTCCTATTATTTTATCCTAGCATTCACAGTAAAGCTAAAATTACCATCTTTCAATGCAGTATAGAAGACCAGCACTAGCCTATGGATACAGGATCTTGGCTGTAGAGGTTGAAATGTGGGGATCCAACTTATGACTCTGAAACCACAAGTCACATGCTTCTCTACCAACTGAACCAGCCAAGCGGCTGTAGATGTCACTCTGCATGTCACATTTTCAGTGGTTTTGGGCTTTTCCTTTTGCCATAGTCTCCTGCCCTACCTACTGAACCATCTTCATAATTATCACCTCTGCATGGCCCTTTGCCTCCTGCAACCCAGTCTCCAAAACAGCAGCCAAAGTAGTGCTTTAAATGTGAGTCCTCTCTGTTTAGAACCCGCCAATGAATTCACACGCTCCATATGCTCTGGCGATTTATTGTTTCTTTAGGTTAAATACATATCACAAATGTCTTTTCCGCTCAAACCATAAAGATTTTTTTTCCTAGGATCTTGATTATGTCTAGCTTTTTCTCTCTGAAGAATTCTTATTCATGCTAGTCCCTACTGCTTGGAATGCTTTCTTTCTTATCCCCAGCGCCTCCTTCCTACTAATTCCTAATCACTGGGTAAATCTCCTAGTGAACATTTCCTTAGAGAAACCATCCCTGGTCCTTCACCTAGGCTTCACATCACACTCTTTTCATAGTGATAGCAAACTTTTTTTCCCCTAATGTCAATTATTTTAAACCAATATTATGTAATCAAAATAATTTAAGCAGATAATAATTTCTAAATAATAAGCTTATACCTCTTTCTTATCTATTCACTTCCTATTAGGGGAAATGAAAATTTTTAGTGCTTGTACACTGCCATTTTTTTTCTGTGCCCTCTCATCCTCTTGATAAGGTTATAATAAACCTTTTGGTTAAAAAAAATATGCAGTACTTGTATTCCTATGGCTAGACAAAAACTGTTCACAGCCAAGCACTGTTTTGGCTTTTCTTTCTTTAAAAAAAATTTTTCTTTTCTTTAGATTTTCTTTCTTTAAAAAAAAATAATGGTCTCATTTTTTCATTTAAAGAAGTCCTTTGTGTCTATTTACAATTCTTTCCACCTTTCAGTAAGTTTTCATTACATTTTTCTGTAAACTCAATCCTATGAGAGGTTCCATCAGATCTAAGTTTTATTTTTCTCAAAGTCATTCCTCAGATAGACTTCTGTTCTTCTTCCATCTGTGTTGGTTGCTCTCCAGGCCCATAGAGTAGACGCAGGACACAGCTGTTATCCCTGGTTTCCCTTCTGCTGTTATTTTTGAATTCCCTTTGCCTGCCTCTTAGGTTGCATTCTCTGTTTCCTTGATCCTGGCTTAGACTTTGATTATATCCTTTCGTTTTCTCTCCCAGGATTTATTTTCTTATTTTCATGGAGTACTTTTTCTAGTTCATTTCTCAGGCTAAAAAGATGGTACCATGGCAGAAGGGATGATAATGACAACCCTTGGATCTTCAGGCACATTCTCCAGATGGACTGCTTATCCTCCATACCTGGGCCCCAGCTCTTATCTGGCATTTTCCCTGCACCAACATCCTAGAGATGACCTTTGCATTGCTCCTGTATCTCCTCTTCCTCTTGCCTTCTTGGTTTACTCATTGTAGTGGCAGTAATCCTCTGGGAGTTTCCAGAGAAAGAGTCCATGGAAGACTACTTAAGATGTTAAAAATGTCATTACTCTACCCATACATTGAATTGGTATTTGGCTAAATAGGATTTTAACTGTAAATAGTCTTTTTTAATTTTGAGAACATAGATCCATTATCTTCATGAGTCCAACTTTGTTTTGAGAAAGCTGAAGCCATTTGGATTTCTATTTTATGACATCGCCTTTCCCCTCTTCTTTCTGAAAGCTCATTTGTCCTCTGTACTCTGAAATTATAGAATGATTTGCCTTGGTGTGGGTGTATTTTCATCCTTTATTCTGGGCATTCAGTGATCTATTTGATTCTGAAAATTCAAATCCTTTAGTTCTATAGACTTACTATATTTTTCTATTGATAATCCCTATTCCAACTCCTCAGTTTTCCCTTCCAGACTGCCTATGATTCAGATGTGCTGGAACTGATTAATTTTTGTTGTTATTTTTTAAAAATTTTTCTTCATATCTCTCCCAAATTCTTTTTGCTGTAAAGTTATATCTCCAATTTTATCTTTCAAATCATCCAGTTGGTTTTTCAATTTTGCAGTATATTTTCAATTCACTAAAGCTTTTTTATTGTTTTCTTTAAATACATGTTTATATATGCATGCATATATTTGCACATATAGTTTCTAATACATAATCTAATATGTGTGTATGTAAAGTTTCTAATTCTTCCAATTTGCTTCCCTTCCCCAACTTTTTTTTCTTGTTCTTGTCTCCTCTGTTGGAGGCTTTCTTCAGTTGCCTCAGGTATCAATGGATCATGGTCTGCACATAGTTAATAGCAGACAACTAAAATCTGATCGGAATCTCTGAGAGTATATGTACTTTGAGCTTCGTTTTAGGATGATCTCAATGGACTCTTTGTTGGGGCCCTTGATGGGGTGCAGTGGACTGTTCCATTGGTGACCTCTAGTGAATGATGATTCCTGGAATTCATGAATGTCCACACTGACTCTGGGCTGGCCTTATGACTAATTTCATAAATATAATATGGCAGAAGTGATACTGTGCCCAGGCCTTACTGGGCTTCTCTTTTAAGCTGCTTCCTCTTGAAACACTACTTGGAAACTCCATGATGGGAGGCAGCCCAGGCAGCCACATGGAGAGACCCAGAGGGAGGGGAGCTCCAACTGAGCGCCCAGTTGAGACTTCATATGATTCCATCCTTCCTAAGTACCTCAGCCAATGCCAGGGAAGCAGAAGAACCGCTCACTGAATCCACAGAATTTTGAGAGATAATAAGCTGTTACCTTAAGCCACCAAATTTTTCAATGGTTTGTTACACAACACCAGATAATTTAAACAGTCAATATAGTTAGCTCTTTTTTTTTTTTTTTTAATTGGTGTTTGTTAGATTTCCAGGGAGGAGTCTTTTAAACCCCTATCTGGAAGTCAATGTTTATCAGCCTATGGTCTGAGACCTAACTGGAAGGTCTCAGCATTCAGTATGCACATAGTCAGTTATGCCCCCACTTATATTTCAGCTGCTACTCATGTTCTCAACTCTTCCCTTCGATACTGGTGAGAGTGAGTTTCACCAACAAATAAATATCCATTCTTCTGCCAGGGAGGAGGATGAGCTGTCACTCAGCATCATGGGATGGGGGAGAAGATCTAGATTTCTAATTTTCAAAAATATTTTATTCAAGAAAATATGTTTTTGCTTCCCCCACGCCCATTTCCCCTAATTCTAAAAGTTCCTGGAACGGCCAGAACCTAAACCTTTTAAAGGTTTTGCAGTATTGAGTTGCTTTCCAGCTGTAGTGCTGGCTCAGGATCTGCCTTTCTTTGAGGTACTAAGCCCATTATAACTGGTTCATCTGCTTTTCAGGTTCCAAAACACCATTAATGTTACTTTGCTTCTGTTTTGCCTGCACTTTTGGATTGAAATCCTAAGGAAAATAAATATTTCCAGTAGTTTTAATGGTGTTTTTGGAGAAGGAGAAATTAGTTATTAGATGAATATGTTCAATCTGTCATCCTAACAGGGAGTTCTTCATTATTATTATTTTATAACTCTGTGTTTTTACTTTTTGAAATAATTATAGATTCATAGGAGGCTGCCCAAAAAATGTACAGAGAGGTCTCATGTATCCTTTACCCAATTGCCTTCAATGGTAACACCTCTCATTAGTTAGTAAATTACCAAACCCAGGAATCTGACATGGATACAACCCACAGACACTATTTAGCCTCAGTATTGCATGCTCTCGTGTGTGTGTGTATGTGTGTGTGTGCATGTGATTCTATGCAATTTTATCATATATGATACAGAAATGTTCTAATACCACAGACCCACACCCCCACCCACTCCCATCCCTAACCCCTGGCAATCACTAACATGTTCTCCATTTCCATCATTTTGTTACTTTAAAAATGCCATTTAAACAAAATCTGTATGTAACCATTTCCTGAGATTGACTTTTTTTACTCAGCACGATCTCAGGACCCTTGAGATCCTGAATGTATTTTAAAAGTCTGAAATCTTCACTAAGCTGTAGGCTCCATGAAAGTGGGACAATGGATGATGCACACATAGTAGGAACTAAATCAAAATGGTTCTGAGACCTGAATAAAACTCTGCCTCTTGATCTTCTTTATTAAGGATAATTTTGACTCCACATACTAGAAAAATAATAATGTAAAGAGCTTAAAAAACACAGAGGTTTTTTTTTTGTGAGAGATCTTACATATCAAGGAGTCAGGATGCAGAGTAGTTCCAGCTGTATGTCAATACTGTTATCAAGTACTGAGGCTCTTCCTGAGCTATCCTCCTTAATGGTCCCCAGGTGCTGACCAAAATTCTAGATGTCACAATGCAGATGCTACAATATTCAATGAGATGTGGTAGGTGCATCATTGATAAAATGGAAGCATTATTGAAACACAATAGCAAAAAGATCATTTTCACCTCTGAGTACTCTGATTATAATCTATATTGAAAATATAGCCACACCCCCATGTTCATAGCAACATTATTTACAACAACCCAGACATGGAAACAACCTAAGTGTCCATCAACAGATAAATGGATAAAGGTGTGCACATGCACAAGTACACACTTGTGTGTTGTGTGTGTGTGTTTCAGCCCTAAAAAAATGAGGATAGCCTGCCATTTGCAACAACATGGATGGATCTTAAGGACATTATGTTAAGTGAAATAAGCCAGAGAAAGACAAATACGGTATGATCTCACTTATATGTGAAATAAAACAAACAAAAAACTCATAAAAAAAAAAGAGATCAGACTTGTGGTTACCAGAGGTGGGACAACAGGAAATTGGAGAAAGGTGGTCAAAATGTACAAATTTCCAGTTACAAGATAAATAAGTCTTAGGAAGATTCTGGATGTGATATGCACCATGATGACTGTACCTAACACTGCTATGTGATACACATGAAAGATGTTACAAAAATAAATCCCCAGAGTTCTCATCATCAGAATTTATTTTTCTTCTTTGCTTTCTCTCTCTTTTTTTTTGAAAGAGAGAGAGAGAGAGTGTGAAACACAGAGGAGGGGGAGACAGAATCTTAAGCAGGCTCCACACTCAGTGCAGAGCCTGATGTAGGGCTCAATCCCACAACCATGAGATATGACCTGAGCCAAAATCAAGAGTCAGACTCTCAACCAACTGAACCACCCCAGTGCTGCTTTTGCTTTCTCTTTTTACTGTGTCTGTATCCAATAGATGCTAACTAAACTTTGTGATGATCGTTTCACAATATATTTAAGTCAAACCATTATGCTGGACACGTTAAATGTATATAGTGATGCATGTCAATTACATCTCAAGAACACTTAAAAAAAAACATCTAGAAGTTTTGATAGAGCTCTTAACTCCTATAAACACAGGATCTGCATTGTTTTGAAATGTATATTGTTTTAAAAAATAAATTTAAAGCTGTGAGATAGTTTATATTAATGATGCGGGGGGGGGGGAGTGAAGGTTTTGCCTCTTACTGAGGAAATATTACCCTTCCATTTCTCCCTGAACTTTTCAGTACAAGTTCCCATTGTCTTCTTGATCATATCCACTCTTCTCCTCAGATGGCGCTGCTCTACCCAGAAGGACTAACAAGATACTCAAGAAATGCTGCTAGTGGAGGTTCCACAGAAACATACAAACCAGCATCAGCAATTCCAGAGGCTGCTGAGAATGTGGGTGGTTTTGCATTTTACTTCTGAGATCTGATTTTCTCCATTATGGAAGAACAATCATTAAAGGAGTCTGCTCTGTCCATAATGTTCTTCCCAGACCCTTCATTTCAGTCCAGTTTCATTAATTTGGTGCTTAAATTTATTGCTCTGGAGTCTAATGGGTATTACTCCTGTCAGCATTAAATTTAATTTACTGCGACGGGGCAAAGGGGTGGCTGAAACCAGATTTTAATTCCCAAGCCATTAAAACATGTTGCCCTTGATAAACAAGATCTTTATTACGAACCAGTACTATGTGTGTGCCTACAGAGCTATCACTCTGCAGAATGTGCTTTGGGGATAGCTTTTTCTTTTTAAAATGAGGTTTAGTCTCTTTCTTCTGCATATATGAATGTTCCAGAAATGTTGGGCTGTTGAAGCATTTTGTTCTATGATTTTTTTTTTTGATGAAATAGGAAATCTAAGCCCAGCCAGACTACAGAGTTCTGTTGTATTCCTGCTGAGAACTTCTCACCAGTGGATTATAGCCAAAGACACAATGTTGACATTTTTTTGTGAGGGCAGATACTAGATCAGCAGGGATTTCTTTATTGTCAAAATGAAAATAGTTTTTTTTAATTTTTAAAAATTTCAAGGAATATTTTGTTGTTAAAATAATATGTGCTTGTAAAGTATGCAATTGGTATGAAATGTTATATACACTGTCAGCATTTGGTTCTATATCCTTCCAGATCACTCCCTTTTCCCTCTCCACCCTCTGTGTTCATATATGTGTATATGTATACATTTGCTGTGTGTATATATATATACATATATATATAATTTGTGTATATGTGTGTACATATTTGCTGCATATATTTACTAAACTTTCTATTTCTATGCACAGTACATAAACATTTAATAAATGCTTATAGAATAACTGAGTTGACTAATTTATTCTTTTCATTAATTGTATCGATTAAAAGCATACTACTGCATGTAAACAACATAAAGAAAAACAACCTCAAACTGACTGGAGATGAGAACACCTACTAGCTCACCTTAAAGGAAGCTAATCCGGAGAGTGGACTTACAGGTTGACTTATGGGTAGCTCCAGGATGTTTTCAAAGCCCTAGACTTTCCATGTCTCCCTACTCTGTGGCCTCCAGTAAAGGCTGTGTTCTAAGATGGAATCTCCTTCCCCCTGTAGCAGTTAGAGCTCCATGTTTCCTCATTCACAGTAGGCATTCTTTGGCTCACTCAAGCATGAGGAAAAACTTTCCCAGAAGTCTGTAGTCTTCTTCAGTATTGTTAGCCAGAATTGGTTTGCATGGCCATTCCTTACCCCATGCCTAGCAGAAGGGGTGAGGGTTCCATTGTATCCATCAGGCCATTTGCTAACTTGTTCTGAGAAACAGAACTTCAGGTTTGAGGGGTAGCAACATCTAGTTTCTAGTAAGAAGAAAAGGCAGAATATATCCAGGTTTACCATCAGCAAAATGCACTATGGTAATATAAGTTTTTAAGGTTCTGAATGTTCTGAAGTTTTCCTTTGGATTCACTCATTGACCTCAAGACCTACTGGAGAAAACTGTTTTTCATTTTATGTTCAAGTGTTTGCTTTTTGTTTTGTTTTTAATGAGTATTGGTTTTATTTTTTATTTATTTTATTTTTTTTACAAATAGTTTATTGTCAAATTAGTTTCTACATAACACTCAGTGCTCATCCCCAAAGTGCCCTCCTCCATGCCCATCCCCCCCTCCCCCCCACATCCATCAGTCCTCAGTTTTTGTCAGCATTCAAGAGTCTCTCAT
>NW_024082872.1:0-3103 GCF_003009895.1 Hyaena hyaena
GGTGTGGAGTTTGGTGAGTTCCTTATAGATTTTGGATACTAGCCCTTTATGTGATATGTCATTTGCAACTATCTTTTCCCATTCTGTTGGTTGCTTATTAATTAGTTTTGTTGATTGTTTCCTTGGCGGTACAGGAGCTTTTTATCTTGTTGTGGTCCCAATAGTTCATTTTTGCTCTTCATTCCCTTACCTTTGGGGATGTGTCCAGTAAGAAGTTGCTGCAGTTGAGTTCAAGGAGGTTGTTTCCTGCTTTCTCCTCTAGGGCTTGGATGGTTTCTTGTCTCATATTCAGGTTCTTCATCCATTTGTGCATATTTTTGTGTATGATGTGAGAAAGTGATCTAGTTTCATTCTTCTACATGTTGCTGTCAAATTCTCCCAGCACCATCTGTTAAAGAGGCTGTTTTTTTTTCCATTGAATACTCTTTCCCGCTTTGTCAAATATTAATTAGCCATACATTTGTTGATCCAGTTCTGAGTTCTCTACTCTATTCCATTGGTCTATTTTTCTAGTTTTGTGCCAATACCGTACTGTCTTCATTAAGGCTTTGTGGTAGAGGATAAAGTCTGAGATTGTGATGCCTCCCATTTTGGTTTTCTTCTTCAATACTACCCTGCATATTCGGGGTCTTTTGTGGTTCTATACAAATTTTAGGATTGTTTGTTCTAGCAATGAGAAGAATTCTGGTGCAATTTTGATTGATATTGCATTGAATGTTTAGATTGCTTTAGGTAGTATTGACATTTTAATAATATTTATTCTTCCGATTCATGAGCATGGAATGTTTTTCCATTTCTTAGTGTCTTCTTCAACTTGCTTCATCAGTTTTCTATAGTTTTCATAATATAGATATTTTACATCTTGGTTAGCTTATTTCCTAGGTATTTCATGTTTTTTTTGCAATTGTGAATGGGGTATGTTTCTTGATTTCTCTTTCTTTTGCTTCATTATCAGTGTATAAAATGCAACTGATTTCTGTACATTGGTTTTGTACCTTGCATCTTTGCTGAATTCATGGATCAGTTCTAGTAGGCTTCTGGAGGAGTCTGTTGGGTTTTCCACATAGAGTATCATGTCGTCTGTGAAAGCTGAAAGTTTGACTTCATCTTTGCCAATTCTCATGCTTTTGGCTTCCTTTTCTTGTCTGATTGCTGATGCTGGGACTTCTAGCACTATGTTAAACAACAGTGATGAAAGTCAGCATCCTTGTCATATTCCTGATCTCAAGGGGAAAGCTCTCAGTTTTTCCCCTTTGAGGGTGATATTAGCTGTGGGCCTTTCATAAATGGCTTTTATGATGTTTAAGTAAGATCCATCTATCCCGCCTTTCTCAAGGCTCTTTATTAAGAAAGGATACTGTATCTTGTCAAATGCTTTTTCTGCATCTATTGACAGGATCATGTGGTTTTTAGCTCTACTTTTGTTAAAGTGATATATCACATTGACGGATTTGCAAATATTGAAACAGCCCTGCAACCCAGGAATGAATCCCACTTGATCATTGTGTATAATTCTTTTTATACGCTGTTGAATTCGATTTGCTAGTGTCTTGTGGAGTATTTTTGCATCCGTATTCATCAAGGATATTAGCCTGTGGTTCTCTTTTTCTGCTGAATCTCTGTCTTCTTTAGGACTCAAAGTGATGCTGGCTTCATAGAATAAGTCTGGAAGTTTTCCTTCGATTTCTATTTTTTTCTATTAACTTGAGAAGAATCGGTATGAACTCAGGTTTAAATGTCTGGTAGAATTCCCCAAGGAAGCCATCTAGCCCAAGGCTCTTATTTGTTGGGAGACTTTTGATAACAGATTCAATTTATCCACTAGTTATGGATCTGTTCAGATTTTTTATCTCTTCCCGTTTGAATTTTGCTGTTGCTTGCATGTTTAGGAATTTGTCTATTCTTCTTGGTTGTTCAGTTTGTTGGCTTATAATTTATCATAGTATTCCCTATTAATTACTTGTATTTCTGAGGGATTGGTTGTAATAAGTCAATTTCCATTAATGATTTTGTCTGTTTGGGTGCACTTTATTTCCTTTTTGAGTAACCTGGCTAGAGGTTTATCAATTATGTGTATTTTCTCAAAAACCAACTTTTTATTTCATTGATCTGTTCAATTTTTTTGAATTATGTTGTTTATTACTGCCTTAATATTTGTTATTTCTCTTCTCTTGCTGGGTTTGTTGTGTTCTAGCTGCTCTGCTTTTACTTCCTTCCTTTATTTTTTTTAGCTTTTTAAAAACAATTTTAATAGTTTATTGTAAAGTTGGTTTCCATATACCACCCAGTGCTCATCCCAACAAGTGCCCTCCTCAATGCCCAACACCCCTCTTCCCCTTCCTCCCACCCTCTTCAGTCCTAAGTTTGCTCTCAGCATTCAAGAGTTTCTCATGGTTGGCCTCCCTACCTCTCTACCACTATTTTTCTCCCCATCTGCTCCCCCATGGTCCTCTGATAAGTTCCTCCTAATCCTCCTATACATGCAATCATATGTTATCTCTCCTTTTCTGCATGGCTTATTTCGCTCAGCATAACACCCTCAAGGTCCATCTATGTTGCTACACATGGCCAGATTTCATTGTTTCTCATTGTCATGTAGTGTTCCATTGTACAGATAAACGACATCTTCTTGATCCATTCATCAGTTGTTGGACACTTAGGCTCTTTCCATGTTTTGGCTACTGTTGGGAGTGCTGCAATGAACATTGGGGTACATGTACCCCTATGCATCAGCAGTCCTGTATACCTTGGGAAAATTCCTAGCAGTGCTATTGCTGGGTCATAGGGGAGTTCTATTGTTAATTTTTTGAGGAACCGCCCCACTTGCCTGCGAGTTTATATTTTGAGCAATTTCATTTGGGCGCGTGGACTGAGCGCTTCTACTTCCTTTAGATGTGCTGCTAGAGTTTGTATTTGTGCTTTTTCTAGTTTCTTGAAATAGGACTGGATTGCAATGTACTTACTTTCTTCTTAGGACTCCCTTTGCTGCATCCTAAAGAGTGTGGATTGTTGTGTTTTCATTTTCATTTTTTCCGTATAATTTTTAATTTCTTCTCTCATTGCCTGATTGGCCCATTCATTCTTTTTTTTTTTTTTTTTTTTT
>NW_024082872.1:3172-5637 GCF_003009895.1 Hyaena hyaena
CCCCCCCCACATCCATGAGAGCTCAGTTTTTGTCATCATTCAAGAATCTCTCATGATTTGCCTCTCTCCCTTTCCCCCACCATTTCCCCCCTTCTTCTCCCCTTTGTTCCTCAGTTAAGTTCCTCCTAATCCTCCTATACGTGCAAACATATGATATTTGTCCTACTCTGACTGACTTATTTCACTCAGGATAACTCCCTCAAGGTCCATCCATGTTGCTACACATTGGCCCATTTATTCTTTAGTAGGATATTCTTTAACCTCCATGTTTTTGGAAATTATCCAGACTTCTTCACGTGATTGATTTGAAGTTTCATAGCTTTGGGATCTTAAAGTGTGCATGGTATGGTGGAGGGGGCAAGATGGCGGAGAAGTAGGGAGCTCCGTACATTGCCCCCATACTCACACAGAAGAGATCTGAAGCCATAGGAAACCTTACAGAACCCAGGAGTATGGGAGAAAAAGGATGCAGAATCCACTGAGAAAGCCTTCTAACGTGGGTGCGAACTGGGGAAGATAAAATCGGGCTGGGATTGGACACTCCAGGAAATAGGGCGAATCCCCCTCTTAGGGGAGTGAGAGGGGGAAAAGAGAGAGTCTGAAACCACTCAAGACATGGTCCCTATAGCTGGGAAACAGAAAAACCTCTTCTCGGGGCACAGAAAGACTGTGCGTGTCAAATAGCTGTGCGCCAGGTCCCCACGCGCCAACTCGTCCTGGAGGGGCTGAACACTGACCACTTCTTGAATCTATCGGCTACCAAGACCCTTAGACGAGCTGCGTGCCTCCACTCCATTGTGCTCCTCGCTGGCCAGACTCCTGGAAGAGCCGTGAATGCGCATACCGGGCCTCCGTGCTCCTGGCTGGCTGGAACTCTAGAGGGGAAGGTGAATAGCTTAAAATTTGGGATATTTGCCGGAGAAATCATGTTTCACATGACGAGACACAGAGGGACCTGGTTTCTCTCTCTCCAGCGGGCCCTGCGAGCCCCGCAGGCAAACCCCCGCCCATGCTCGCTAACCCGACACAGAGGAGAAGGAAGCCGTGATTCTGGCTCCACCACCAGAGCTAGGCAAGAGGCTTGGAATTGTCCTGAGGAGATCACCTGTGAGGTTGTGTATAAGGCAATTCCAGTGGAGCACATGGACTGGGATTTAGAAACTAAGACTGGCATGGGTTAAAGAGCACAACCCACTTTGACTGCGCACCCGGCACGGGGAGTTGACAGACCCAAAAAAGCGAAGTGCAGCTCTTGGTTCAAGAAGGCACTGGTACGTCGCCACTCTTCTACCACAACCGCCAAGGCAGAACTCCCTCCTGACACATTGGATCGCACCATACCCATCCCTGATTGAGAGCTGCCTTCCACTTCTTTTTTTATTTTTATTTTATTTTTTTAATTTATTTTTATTTTTCTTTTTATTTCTTACTTTTTCCGCCGGAACACTGACCTGATTAACTCTAGTCACCGGCTTGTTTAAACAGTCACATTTAGTCCATTCCGTAGATGTAAATTCTACACCTACTGATTTTTTCATCTCTGTCTCTCAGGATTAATAAGACTACATAGTTTCTCTGGATAATACCAGCATCCTTCTCTCACCTATCCAACCATATTCCACCCTTTAACTCTTTGAAAAAGGCTTCATATCCCTTCTGCCTGTTTATTCTATTTCCAATTTTGCCTCATCCCCACCCTGTCTTCTCTCTCTTTCTCTATACTTCTCAACCAGCACTGCATGCACCCAGCTACTTGAGTGTAGCTGGGAAAACCGATTATATGCTTTAAACCATTCTTAGTCCATCGGTTTTCTTCTTTTTCCCTTTTCTTTTCTTCTTTTTGACCTTTTAATGTATTTTTTAATCTCTGTTATTCGTCCTCCTCCACCGTCTTTTCTCTTAACTTTCTCTATTTCCCCCTCGGTTTGCATGTTAGTTGGGTTTGTCTGTGCGTTTGTATGCGTCTGCTCCCTGTTTGCTTCTCAGTCTGTTTTCTTCTCCAGAGCTACCTCAAGAAACAAGGCAAAGTACAGAAGGTGGAGAGTCCCAAATATAACTACGAGTAGGAAAATAAAATAAACAAGATCCAAACAAGAGAGAGCATTCAAAAAAAACAAAAACAAAAACCACACTTCTAAGGATAGGCTCTGCACTGTCAAAGAGCCTTCTTGGATACACAGCGCTCATAGGTGCAGAGAGCATAACAAGTATTTAAAACCAACAGAAAACAGAAAGGCAATTAAAATGATGAAATGAAAGAGCTCTCCTCCAAAGTTATTCCAAGAAGAATTAAAAGCTAATGAACTGCTCAAAACAGATTTAAGCACCATAACTGAACAAGATTTTAGAATAATAATCATAAAATTAATAGCTGGGCCTGAAAAAAAGAACAGAGGACATAAAAGAAACTACGGCTACAGACAAGATGGAGAATAAGAATAGGCATGATGAATTTAAAAATGCGA
>NW_024082872.1:9070-75365 GCF_003009895.1 Hyaena hyaena
AGAGAGCATAACAAGTATTTAAAACCAACAGAAAACAGAAAGGCAATTAAAATGATGAAATGAAAGAGCTCTCCTCCAAAGTTATTCCAAGAAGAATTAAAAGCTAATGAACTGCTCAAAACAGATTTAAGCACCATAACTGAACAAGATTTTAGAATAATAATCATAAAATTAATAGCTGGGCCTGAAAAAAAGAACAGAGGACATAAAAGAAACTACGGCTACAGACAAGATGGAGAATAAGAATAGGCATGATGAATTTAAAAATGCGATAAAGGGATACATAATAAACTGGAGGCGTCCAATGCACGGATTGAAGAGGCAGAAAGGAGAATAAGTGATTTAGAAGACACCATTACAGAAAAAGAAATAACTGAGAAAAAAAGAAACAAACTGATCCAGGAACATGAAAAGAGTTCAAGAGTTCAGCGATATGGTTAAAAGCAACAATATCCATATCATAAGAATCCCAGAAGAGGAAGAGAGAGGGAAAGGTGCTGAAGGAGTCCTGGAACAAATTATAACAAAGAACATCCTCAACCCGGGGAAGGAAGTAAACGTTGAAACACAAGAGGCTCAGAAGACTCCCCACAGATGTAATTTGAATTGATCTTCTACATGGCATATGATAGTAAAAATTGCAAAATACAAGGACAAAGAGAATATTTGAAAAGAAGCTAGAGAGAAAAGGGCCCTAACATACAAAGGGAAACCTATCAGAGTGGTGACAGAGCTATCTACTGAAATTTGGCAGGACAGAAAGGAATGGCAGGAGATCTTTAATGTGACAAACAGAAAAAAATATGCAGCCAAGAATCCTCTATCCGGCAAACCTGTCATTCAAAATAGAAGGAGAGATAAAAGTCTTTCCAAATAAACAGAAATTGAAAGAAGTTGTCACCACTAACCTTTGTAACTACAAGAAATCCTGAGGGAGATGCTCTGAAGGAAATGTCACAAGGAACAAAGATACTGGAGATACCACCACAAACATGAACCCTACAAAGGACACAAAGATTCTACCCACATATTTCAATAATAACACTGAATGTAAATGGGCTGAATGCTCGAATCAAAAGACTTAGGGTAGCAGAATGGATTAAAAAACAAAATCCATCTATATGCTGTCTACAAGAAACTCATTTTGGACTGGAAGATACAATCAGATTAAAAGTAAAGGGTGGAGAAATATATATCGTGCTACTGGAAATCAAAAGATAGCCAGAGTAACTGTACTTATTTCAGACAAACTGGACTTTAAATTAAAGACAACAACAAGAGAGTAAAAGGGCAGAACATGATAATTACAGGGTCTATCCATTAGGAAGAACTAACAATCATAAATGTCTACGCACCGAATATGAGAGTACCTAAATATTTAAAACAATCACAAACAGAAACAAGCTTATAGATAAGATTCTGCGAATAGCAGGGGACTTTAATACTCAACTTACAGCAATGAATAGATCAACCAGACAGAAAATCACTAAAGAAATAATGGACTTGAAAGACACATTGGACCAGATGGATCTGACAGATATATTTAGAACTCTACATCCTGAGGCCAGAGAACTCACTTTCTTCTCAAGTGCGCATGGCACATTCTCCACGATAGATCACATACTGGGACATAGTGCAGCCCTCAATAAAAATAAAAGAATTGAGATCATACCATGCACACTGTCAGATCATAATGCTTTGAAACTTGAAATCAATCACTGGAAGAAGTCTGGAAAACCTACAAAAACATGGAGGTTGAAGAACACCCTACTAAAGAATGAATGGGCTAATTAGGTAAATAGACAGGAAATTAAAAAGTATATGGAAAAAAAAGAAATAGAAAACACAACAATTCAAAATCTATGCGATGTGGCAAAGGCAGTCCTAAGAGGAAAGTCCATTGCTATCCAGGCCTATTTCAAGAAATTAGAAAAAGCACAAGTCCAAAATCTAACAGCTCACCTAAAGGAGCTAGAGGCAGAAAAACAAGAATGCCCCAAACCCAGCAGAAGAAGAGAAATAGTAAAAGTCAGAGCAGAAATAAACAACATAGAGACCAAAGAAACAATTGAACTAATCAATGAAACCAAGAGTTGGTTATTTGAAAAAATAAACAAAATTAACAAACCTCTAGCCAGGCTTCTCAAAAAGAAGAGAGAGAGCAACCAAATAGACAAAATCATGAATGAAAATGGACTTATTACAACCAACTCCTCAGAAATACGAGCAATTGTCAGGGATACTATGAAAAATTATATGCCAACAAATTAGATGACGAATTAGAAGAAATTCCTAAACACACACTCACCTCCAAAATTCACATGGGAAGAGATAAAAATTTGAACAGACCCATAAGGAGTGAATAAATTGAATCAGTTATCAAAGATCTCCCAATAAATATGAGCCCTGGACCTAGGTTTCCCGGGGGAATTCTACCAGACATTTAAAACAGAATTAATACCCATTCTTCTCAAGCTATTCCAAAAAATAGAAATCGAAGGAAAACTCCCAGACTCATTTTATGAAGCCAGCATCACTCTGATTCCCAAGCCAGACAGAGATCCAGCAAAAAAAAAGAGAACTACAGGCCAATATCCTTGATGAATACGGATGCAAATATTCTCAACAAGATACTTGCAAATAGAATCCAACAGCACATAAAAAGAATTATCCACCAAGATCAAGTGGGGTCCATTCCTGCGTTACAGGGCTGGTTCAACATTCGCAAATCAATCAATAGGATACATCACATCAACTTACGAAAAGATAAAAAACATATGATCCTGTCGATAGATGCAGAAAAAGCATTTGACAAAATACAGCATCCCTTCTTAATAAAGACTCTAAAGAAAGTTGGGATAGAAGGAACCTACTTAAACTTCATAAAATCCATCTATGAGAAGCCCTCAGCTAATATCATCCTCAATGGGGAAAAACTGAGAACTTTCCCCCTGTGATCAGGAACACGACAGGGATGTCCACTCTCACCACCTTTGTTTAACATAGTGCTGGAAGTCCAAGAATCAGCCATCAGACAACAAAAGGGAATAAAAGGCATCAGAATTGGCAAAGAATAAGTCAAACTTTCACTTTTTGCAGATGACATGATACTCTACATAGAAAACCCGACAGACCCCACCAGAAGACTACTAGAACTGATCCAAGAATTCACCAAAGTTGCAGGGTACAAAATCAATGTACAAAAATCAGTTGCATTCTTATACATCAATAATGAAGCAACAGAAAGATAAATCAAGAAGTTGATCCCATTCACAATTGCAAAAAAAAAAAAAAAACCCATAAAATGCTTAGGAATAAACCTAACCAAGGATACAAGAGATCTGTATGATGAAAACTATAGAAAACTTATGAAAGAAATTGAAGAAGACACAAAGAAATGGAAAAACATCCCATGCTCATAGATAGGAAGAATAAATACAGTTAAAATGTCATTACTTCCCAAAGCAATCTACACATTCAATGCAATTCCAATCAAAATTGCACCAGCATACTTCTCAAAACTAGAACAAACTATCCTCAAATTTGTATGGAATCACAAAAGATCCAAATAGCCAAAGTAATATTAAAGAAGAAAACCAAAATGAGAAGCATCACCATCCCAGACTTTAGCTTCTACTACAAAGCTGTCATCATCAAGACAGTATGGTATAGGCACAAAAACAGACACATAGCCTAATGGAGCAGAATTGAGAACTCAGAGCTGGACCCAAAGGTGAACAGCCAACCAATCTTTGACAAAGCAGGAAAAAACATCCAATGGAAAAAAGACAGCCTCTTTAACAGCTGGGAGAACTGAACAGCAACATGCAGAAGATTGAAACTAGATCAATTTCTCACACCATACACAAAAATAAACTCAAAATGGATAAAGGACCTGAACGTGAGACAGGAAACCATCAAAACCCTAGAGGAGAAAGCAGGAAATAACCTCCTTCTCCTACACAGCAGTAACTTCTTACATGACACATCCCCAAAAGTAAGGGAAACAAGAGCAAAATAAACCATTGGGACCTCATCAAGATTAAAAGCTTCTGCACGGCAATGGAAACAATCCACAAAATTAATAGGCAACCAACGGAATGGGAAGAGATAGTTGCAAATGGCATATCAGACAAAGGGTTAATATCCAAAATCTATAAGGAACTCACCAAACTCCACCCCGGAAAAACAACCCATTAAAGAAATGGACAGAAGATAGGAACAGACACTTCTCCAAAAAGGACATCCAGATGGCCAACAGACACATGAAACGATGCTCAGCATTCCTCCTCATCAGGGAAATACAAATCAAAACCACACTGAGATACCACCTCACGACAATCAGAGTGGCTAAAATGAGCAAATCAGAGAACTCTAGATGCTGGCAAGGATGTGGAGAAAAGCTCACCCTCCTACACTGTTGGTGGAAATGTAAACTGGTATAGCCCCTCTGGAAAACAGTGTGGAGGTACCTCAGGAAATTAACAATACAACTCCTCTATGACCCAGCAATAACACTGTTAGGAATTTACCCATGGGATACAGAAATGCTGATGCATAGGAGCACATGGACCCCAATGTTCATAGCAGCACTCTCCACAATAGCTAAAACATGGAAAGAGCCTAAGTGTCCATCAACGGACGAATGGATCAAGAAGATGGGGTTTATCTATACGATGGAATACCCAATGGCAATGAGAAAGAATGAAATCTGGCCATGTGTAGCAACATGGATGGACCTTGAGTGTGTAATGCTGAGTGAAATAAGTCAGGCAGAAGACAAATATCATATGTTTGCACGTATAGGAGGATTAGGAGGAACTTAACGGTGGACCTTGGGAGAGAAAAAGGGGGGAAAAAGTGGGGGGAAGGGAAATGGGCAAACCATGAGAGACTCTTGAATGCTAAGAACAAACTAAGGAATGATGGTTTGGGGGGAGGGGGAGATGGGCATGGAGTGGAGCACTTGTGGGGATGAGCACTGGGTGTTATATGGAAACTAACCTGACAATAAACTATTTGTAAAAAAAAAAAAAAAAAAAAAAGTAGTCCTAGTATGATATCACATCTTTTATATTTATTGAGGGTTCCTTTATGACCCAGTATGTGATCTATCTTGGAGAATGTGCCATGCACACTTGAGAAGAAAGTGAATTGCATGTTTCAGGAATTCTAAATATAGAGTATAATGTTCTAAATATATCTTCAAAATCATCTATTCCAATGTATCATACAGGTGCATTGTTTCTTTAGTGATTTTCTGTGTAGTAGATCTATCCATTGCTGCAAGTGGAGTATTAATGTCCCCAACTATTTGCATATTCTTATCAATAAGATTGTTTCAGTTTGTGATCAATTGTTTTATGTTCATGAGTGCTTTCGAATTTGGTGCATAGACATTTATCATTGTTAGCTCTTCCTGATTGATAGACCGTGTAATTATTATATATGCTCTTCTTTATCTCTTGTTACTGCCTTCGATATAAATTCCAGTTTGTCCGACATAAGTATGGCTATTCCAGCTTTCTTTTTAGCTCAGTAGAATGATAGTATTACTCAGTCACCTCACTTTCAATCTGAAGGTGACTTCAGATCTAAAATGAGTCTCTTGTAGGCTTTCCCCTGACTTGGGTGTTAGGTAGCCAGGAGGCAGACTCTGTCTCCAAGCTGGGGACTCAGCACTGATATTTTCCAGCCCTCCTTGGCGAATTTCTGCAGGGGAGGAATAAAGAGTTCATCATTGAAAGATTTATGTCTTGAAGACAAAAAGCGCGTTGCGAATTTGATTAAAGAATTGGCCAGAATCAGTGTAGAAAGGGAAGTGACAGAGGAACTCACACCGAGCTGAGCAGGAATCCTTTGAGAAGAAGATCCGGCAGTTGGAGGAACAGAATGAACTGATCATCAAAGAAAGGGAAGTGTAGGGAGGGGGCAAGATGGCAGAGAAGTAGGGAGCTCCGTACATTGCACTCGCCCCCATACTCACACGGAAAAGACCTAAAACTATAGGAAACCTTACTGAACCCAAGAGATTGGGAGAAAAAGGATGCAGAATCCACTGAGAAAGCTTTCTAACGTGAGTGCGAACTGGGGAAGATAAAATCAGGCCGGGATAGGAGACTCAGAGGGACGGGGGCGATCCCCCTCTGAGGGGAATGAGAGGGAAAAAGAGAGAGTCTGAAACCACTCAAGACATGGTCCCTGTCGCTGGGAAACAGAAAAACCTCTGCTCGGTCACAGAAGGACAGTGTGCGCCATATCCCAGAGCGCCATGTCCCCGCGCGCCAACTCGTCCTGGAGCGGCTGCGCGCGCGGACCACTTCTTTGTGCTCATGGCTGGCTGCACCCTTAAGGAGCTGTGCACCTACTGTGCCATTGTGGTCCTGGCTGCCTAGACCCCTGGAGGAACCGCGCGCGCATACCAGGCCTCCGCGCTCCTGGTTGGAACTCTAGAGGGAAGGAGAAGTGCTTAAACACTGGGAGATTTGTCCGAGAGTTCCTGTTTCAGGTGACGAGACACATAGGGACATGGTTTCCCTCTCTCCAGGGGGCCTGGCACGCCCCGCAGGCAAACCCCAGCCCATGCTCCCCACCCTACCCAGAGAAGAAGGGAGCAGTGATTCTGGCTCCATTCCCAGCGATAGGAAAGAGGCTTGGAACTTCCCCGAGGGGCTCACCTTTGAGGTTGTGCCTATGGCAATATCAGTGGGGCGCGGGGACTGGGATTTGGAAACTAGGCCTGGCCTGTGTTAAAGAGTGCAAACCACTGTGGCTACTCCCAAGGCACCAGGAGTTTACACACCCAAAAAAGCAAGGTGTAGCTCTTGGTTCAGAAGGGACTGGAACGCCACCACTCTTCTCCCCACAACCTCCAAGGAAGAACTCCCGCCTGATGCATGGGTCACACCAAGCCCATCCCTGCTTGAGAGCTGCCCTCCCCCATTTTTTTTCTCTTTCTTTTTTTTTCCCCCCGGGACATGGACGTGATTAACTCTGTTCACCGGCTTGCTTAAATAGTCACATTTAGTCCATTCTGTAGATGTAAATTCTACACCTACCGACATTTTCATCCCTTTCTCTCTGGAGTAATTAGACTATATAGTTTCCTTGGATAACACCAGCATCCTTCTCTCACCTATCCAACCATATTCCACCCTTTAGCTCTTTGAAAAAAGCTTCTTATCCCTTCTACCTTTTCATTCTATTTCCAATTTTGCCTCATCCCTGCCCCATCATCTCTCTCTTTCTCTACGCTCTTCAACCAGCACTGCATACACCCAGCTATTTAACTGTAGATGGGAAATCCGGTTATATCTTAAAACTGTTCTTTGTCCATTTGCTTTCTTCTTTTTTCCTTTTATTTTCTTCTTTTTGACCTTTTTAGGTATTTTTTATTTTTTATTATTCGCCTTCCCACCTCCATCATTTCTCTAAACATTTTCACTTTCCCCTCTCAGTTTGCATGTTAGTTGGATTTGTCTGTGCATTTGTGTGCCTCTGCTCCCAGTGTGTTTGTCTGTTTTATTCCACAGGGCTACCTCAAGAAACAAGGCAAAGTACAGAAGGTGGAGAGTCCCAAATATAACTAGGAGTAGGAAAATGAAATAACCAAGAACTAAAGATACCATTCAAAAAACACTCTCTGTAAGGATAGGCCCTGGACAGTCAAAGAGTCTTCTTGGGTACAACAGCGCTCACAGGTGAAGAGAGGACAACAAGTCTTTAAAACTAACAAGAGACAGAATGCTAACTAAAATGATGAAATGAAAGAGCTCTCCTCCAAAGAAATTCTAAGAAGAATTGACAGCTATTGAACTTCTGAAAACAGATATAAGCAGCATAACTGAACAAGATTTTAGAACAATAATCATAATATAAAAGCTGGGCTTTACAAAAAGCATAGGGGACATCAAAGAAACTATGGCTACAAACAACATGGAGAATAAAAATAAGCATTGCTGGGATCTCCACCGGCCTCTCTGGATGGCAGTCACAGCAAGGAAATGGCAGTGTTTGCGGCTCCTGCCATGAGAAATGAAAACTGGTATCTCTTTCTGCTACTACTGACTCATGTTGGAAATAAGACTGGTGGTATTGACCAGGCCTCACAATATTCCATATCAGACCTATATTCTGAACACAGATACATCATAAGGAAAAGTATATTCCTGTCTTTACAAAAGAGATTTTAGATAGAAGCTCTGTGGATCATTGTCAAAAACTCTTCCGATGGGCCTTGCATATCAAAGAAAATTGGACCTGGCCCCAAGACAAGGAGTCTAATTTAAAGTTAAGGAACAAATGGGGGCAGAACTTAAGTTAACACTTACACATTATTCTAACTGGTAATGTAATGCAATACCTTCCCCAAGGCCTACATTCCACAAACACCCTCCCCTACTGGCAGCTGGGTTGAGGATAGATAAGAGCAGACAACACATAACCCAAAAGCAAAAGGTTAACGCATTTAGGGCCCCCACCGTATTCACACATTCAGCACCAAATAGGTCTCCACAAACAAAGCAGTTCAAAACATTCATCCTCTTGAGAGCCAGATGGAATGACTCCTAGCTTATCTATAAACAACTTAAATATTATCCTGTTTTTCACTAAGAGCATCCTGTTAATTTCTTGGTTGTAATATTCACTATGACTGGGATAAATCTACAGAATATCAAAAACTTGTTATCACAAAAAGCTTCCCATTGTAAAATTTCCTTTCTCTTACCTCATGTTGTTACTGAATCTTTAAATAAAGACACCAAAACCGACAGGTTAGAGATGTCAGCCTGGTGATCAGAAAGAATCTCCGGGGCACTCTCAAACTCTGTCTCATCGAAGCCGTCCATCCTTCAGGGACCCCTGGACCTACTGGAGCAGACCTCCGACAAGGCATGATGAATTTAAAAATGTGATAAATGAGATACATAATAAATTAGAGGCTTCCAATCTGCAGATTGAAGGGGCAGAAAGGAAAATAAGTGATTTAGAAGACACCATTATAGAAAAAAAAAGCTGACAGAAAAAGACACAAACTGATCCAGGAATAGGAAAGACGAGTTCGAGAGCTCAGTGATACGGTCAAAGGCAACAATATCGGTATCATAGGAATCCCAGAAGAGGAAGAGGAAAAGGTGGAGTAGAAGTCTTGGAACAAATTATAGCAGAGAACGTCCCCAACCTTGGGAAGGAAGTAAACATTGAAATACAACAGGCAGAGAAAACTCCCCTCAGACGTAATTTGAATCGAACTTCGGCATGGCATATCATACGGAAAATGGCAAATATATGACAAAGAGAGAATTTTGAAAGCAGCTAGGGAGAAAAGGGCCCTAACATACAAAGGAAAACCTATCAGAGTGGTGACAGAGCTATCTACTGAAACTTGGCATGCCAGAAAGTAATGGTAGGAGATCTTCAATGTGATGAACAGAAAAAACATGCAGCCAAGAATCCTCTATCCAGCAAGCCTGTCATTCAAAATAGAAGGAGAGATAAAAGGCTTTCCAAATAAACAGAAATTGAAAGAAGATGTCACCACTAAACCAGCACTACAAGAAATCCTGAAGGAAATGCTCTGAAGGAAATGTTACAAAGAACAAAGATACAGGAGACACCACAACAAACATGAACCCCACAAAAGACACAAGACTTTAACCCCACATACTTCAATAATAACACTGAATGTAAATGGGCTGAATGCTCCAATCAAAAGACATAGGGTAGCAGAATGGATTAAAAAACAAAATCCATCGATATGCTGTCTACAAGAAACTCATTTTAGACTGGAAGATACCATCAGATTAAAAGTAAGGGGATGGAGAAAAATATATCATGCTACAGGAAATCAAAAGAAGAAGAGTAGCTATACTTATATCAGACAAGCTGGACTTTAAATTGAAGACATAACAAGACATGAAGAAGACCATTATGTAATAATTAAAGGGTCTATCCATCATGAAGAACTAACAATCATAAATGTCTATGCACTGGAATATGGGAGCATCTAAATATTTTAAAAAAATCACAAACAGAAACAAGCTTATAAATAAGAATGTGCTAATAGAAGGGGAATTTAATACTCTGCTTACAGCAATGGATAGGTCAACCAGACAGAAAATCACTAAAGAAATAATGGACTTGAAAGACACATTGGACCAGATGGATCTGACAGATATATTTAGAACTCTATATCCTGAGGCCAGGGAATTTACTTTCTTCTCAAGTGTGCATTGCACATTCTCCAACATAGATCACATACTGGGAAATAAAGCAGCCCTCAATACAGATAAAAGTACTGAGATCATATCATGCACACTCTCAGATCACAATGCTTTGAAACTTGATATCAATAATAGAAAGAAGTTTGGAAAACCTCCAAAAACATGGAGGTTAAAGAACACCCTTCTAAAGAATGAATGGGCCAATTAGGCAATTAGACAGGAAATTTAAAAATATATGGAAACAAATGAAAATGAAAACACAACATTCCAAAATCTATGGGATGCGGCAAGGCTGTCCTAAAAGGAAAGTACATGGCATTCCGGGGCTATTTCAAGAAATTAGAAAAAGCGCAAGACCAAAATATAACAGCTTACCTAAAGGAACTAGACGCAGAATAACAAGAACGCACTAAACCCAGTAGAAGAAGGAAATAGTAAAAATCAGAGCAGATATAAACAACATAGAGACCAAAGAAACAATTGAACAGATCAATGAGACCAAGATTTGGTTATTTGAAAACATAAACAAAATTGACAAACCTCTAGCCAGGCTTCTCAAAAAGAAAAGAGAGAGCACCCAAACAGACAAAATCGTGAATGAAAATGGACTTATTACAACCAACTCCTCAGAAATACGAGCAATTGTCAGGGAATACTATGAAAAATTATATGCCAAAACATTGGACAAATTAGAAGAAATGGACAAATTCCTAAAAACATACTATACTCACTACTAAAATTCACACGGGATGATTTAGAAAATCTGAACAGACCCATAAGGAGTGAAGAAATTGAATCAGTTATCAAAAATCTCCCAAAAAATAAGAGTCCTGGACCGGATAGCTTCCCTGGGGAATTCTACCAGACGTTTAAAATAGAATTCATACCCATTCGTCTCAAGCTATTCCAAAAAAATAGAAATTGTAGGAAAACTCTCGGACTCATTTTATGAAGCCAGCATCACTCTGATTCCCAAACCAGACAGAAGTCCAGCAAAAAAAGAGAACTACAGGCCAACATCCATGATTCATACGAATGCAAAAATCCTCAACAAGATCCTTGCAAATCAAATCCAAAAGCACATAAAAAGAATTATCCACTAATATCAAGTGGGGTCCATTCCTGGGTTACAGGGCTGGTTCAGCATTCGCAAATCAATGTGATCCATCACATCAACTTAAGAAAAGATAAAAACCATATGATCCTGTCAATAGATGCAGAAAAAACATTTGAGAAAATACAACATTCCTTCTTAACAAAGAATCTAGGGAAAGTTGGGATAGAAGAAACCTACTTAAACATCATAAAAGCCATCTATGAAAAGCCCTCAGCTAACATCATTCTCAATGGGGAAAAACAGAGAGCTTTCCACCTGAGATCAGGAACATGACAGGGATGTCCACTCTCACCCACTGTTGTTTAACATAGTGCTGGAAGTCCAAGAATCAGCAATCAGACAACGAAAGGAAATAAAAGGCATCAAAATCGGCAAAGAATAAGCCAAACTTTCACATTTCGCAGACGACATGATACTCTACATAAAAAACCCGACAGACTCCACCAGAAGCCTACTAGAACTGATCCAAGAACTCAGCAAAGTTGCAGGGTACAAAATCAACGTACAAAAATCAGTAGCTTTTTTATACAACAAGAATGAAGCAACAGAAAGATAAATCAAGAAGTTGATCCCAATCACAATTGCACAAAAAACCATAAAGTACCTAGGAATAAACCTAACCAAGGATGTAAGAGACTGTATGATGAAAACTATAGAAAACTTATGAAGGAAATTGAAGAAGACACAAAGAAATGGAAAAACATTCCATGTTCATGGATTGGAAGAATAAATATAGTTAAAATGTCATTACTACCCAAAGCAATCTGCACATTCAATGCAATCCCAATCAAAATTGCACCAGCATACTTCTCAAAACGAGAACACACTATCCTAAAATTTGTATGGAACCACAAAAGACCTCGAAAGCCAAAGTAAGACTGAAAAATAAAAGCAAAACGGGAGGTATCACCATCCCAGACTTTAGCCTCTACTACAAAGCCGTCATCATCCAGACAGTATGGTATTGGTACAAAAACAGACACATAGACCAATGGAACAGAATTAGGCACTCACAAGTATACCCAAAATTATCCAGCCAACTAATCTTTGACAAAGCAGGAAAGAATATCCAATAGAGAAAACACAGCCTCTTTAACAGATGGTGCTGGGAGAACTGGACAGCAACACGCAGAAGAAAGAAATTACATAATTTTCTCACACCATACACAAAAATAAACTCAAAATGGATAAAGGACCTGAACGTGAGTCAGGAAACTATCAAAACCCTAGAGTAGAAAGCAGGAAACGACCTTCTTGACCTCCAATGCAGAAATTTCTTACTTGACACATCCCCTAAAGCAATGGAATCAAGAGCAAATATAAACTATTGGGACGTCATCAAGATTAAAAGCTTCTGCATGACAAATGAAACAACCCACAAAACTAATAGGCAAGCAACGGAATGGGAAAAGATAGTTGTCAATGACATATCAGACAAAAGGTTAATATCCAAAATCTATAAGGAAATCACCAAACTTCACACCTGAAAAACAAACAACCCAGTAAAGAAATGGGCAGAAGATAGGAACACACACTTCTCCAAAGAGGACATCCAGATGGCCAATAGACACATGAAACGATGCTCAGCATCCCTCCTCATCAGGGAAATACAAATCAAAACCACACTGAGATACCACCTCACCCCAGAGTGGCTCAAATGAGGAAATCAGAGAACTCTAGATTCTGGCGAGGATGTGGAGAAACGGGCACCCTCCTACACTGTTGGTGGGAATGTAAACTGGTACAGCCCCTCTGGAAAACAGTGTGGAGGTTCCTCAGGAAATTAACAATACAACTCCACTATGACCCAGCAATAGCACTGCTAGGTATTTACCCAAAGGATATAGAAATGCTGATGCATAGGAGCACATGGACCCCAGTGTTCATAGCAGCACTCTCAACAATAGCTAAAACATGGAAAGAGCCTAAGTGTCCATCAACAAACGAATGGATCAATAAGATGGGGTTTATCTATACGATGGAATACCCAATGGCAATGAGAAAGAAAGAAATCTGACCATGTGTAGTAACATGGATGGACCTTGAGTGTGTAATGCTGAGCGAAATAAGTCAGGCAGAAGACAAATATCAAATGTTTGCAAGTATAGGAGGATTAGGAGGCACTTAACGGAGGACCTTGGGGTAGAACAAGGGAGGAAATTGTGGGAGAAAGGGAGAGAGGCAAACTATGAGAGACTCTTTAATGCTGAGAACAAACTGAGGACTCATGGGTGTGGGGGTGGCACTTGTGGGGATGAGCAATGGATGTTATATGGAAACCAAACTGACAATAAGCTATTTGTAAAAAAATAAATAAATAAATAAATAAAAATAAAAACTTACAACTAAACAAAAAAAATGAGTCTCTTGTAGACAGCAAAAAGATATATCTTGTTGTTGTTTTTTTTTTTAATTTCAGAGAGAGAGAGAGAGTAGCCTGAGAAGGGGAGGGTCTGAGAGAGATTGAAACACAGATTCTGAAGCAGCCTCCACGATCTGAGCTAGCTGTCACCACAGAGACCGACACTGGGCCTGAATCCACAAACCATGAGATCATGACCTATGCTGAAGTAGGATGCTTAAGCGACTGAGCCACCCAGGCGCCCTATATGTATATTTTTTTATCCATTCTAGTACCCTATGTCTTTTGATTGGAGCATTTAGTCCATTTACATTCAGTGTTATTATTGAAAAATATGGTTTTGGTTTCTGTGTCTTCTCTGTAGGATTCATACTTGTAGTGGTGTTCATGGGACTTTGTGTTCCTTGCAACATTTCCCTCATAGATTTCCCCTTAGGATTTCTTGTAGGGCTGGTTTAGTGGTAATGAATTCCTTCAATTTTTGTTTGTTTGGGAAAACTTTTATCTCTCCTTCTATTCTAAATGACAGGCTTGCTGGATAAAGGATTCATGGCTGCATATTTTTCCTGTTGATCACATTGAAGAATTCCTGCTATTCCTTACTGGACTGCCAAGTTTCAGGGGATAGGTCTGCTACTACCCTTATGTGTCCCCCTTTGTATCTTAAGGTCAGTTTATCTCAACCTGTTTTCTGAATTCTCTCTTTGTCCTTATATTTTGCCAGTTACACTATGATATGTCATGCAGAATATTGATTCAAATTACGTCTCCATGGAGTTCTCTGTGCCTCTGGAATTTGAATGTCTGTTTCCTCCCCCAGATTGGGGAAGTTCTCAGCTATAATTTTTTCAAGTACCCCTTCAGTCCCTTTTTCTCTCGTCTTCTTGAATTCTTATGATAGGGATATTGTTGTGTTTGATTGCATCACTCAGTTCTTGAATTCACCTTTCGTGCTCCTGGATCAATTTATCTTTCTTTTTCTTGGCTCCCTCTTTTTCTATAATTGTGTCTTTTAACTTATCTATTCTCCTCTCTGCCTCTTCCATCCATGCGTGGCTGCCTCCATTTTATTATGCACCTCATTTATAGCATTTTTCAATTCATCATAAGTATTTTTATGGTCCATAATCTTTGTAGAAATAGCATCTCTGCTGTCTTATATGCTTTTTAAAAACCCAGCAATTAATTTTATTACTATTGTTCTAAATTCTTGGTAAATTATATTACTTATATCTGTTTTGACCAATTCTTCAGCTGTCACTTCTTCCTGGAATTTCTTAAGAGAAGAGTTCTTCCGTTTCATCATTTTGGATAGCTTTCTGTCTCTTATAAATTTCAAAAGTTTATTATGTGCTCTTCACCTGCAAGTACTGCTATAGTAAAGGAGGCTCATAAACTGCACAGGACCTGTCTGTTCAGGAAATGTTCTTCTAATGTCCTTTGGTGTCTCTCAGTGAGACTTTGGTTATTTTATTTCCATACTTTTAGTGATATTTAGGACTCTGCACCATGTGTGCTTTGGTTTGTTTCTTGAGGTAGCCCTGGAAAGGAAAACAGACAGACAAACAAACAGGGAACAAAAACATGGAAATTCACAAAGAAATAAAACACAAGGGAACCAATATGAAAAAACAAAAACAAAAAGAACAAAAGATAAAGGACAGTTTAAAAGCATAAAACCAGAAGTTCCAGCTACATATAAAGAGCATGGTGGAAGTAGTGCTGATGGAAGAGCATATACAAAGAAATGGCAGTGGTGGGGAGAAAGAGAAATTGAACATTGACCAGGCAGAGAGACTAAAAGGCTTAATTCAGATAGAGAAAAAGGAGAATACTCAGGGGTGAGGACCAAAAAACAAAAAAATCAAACAAACAAACAGAAAGAAGATAATGTTACTCAGAAAAACTACATAGTCTGATCATTTCACAGGGAGAGAAACGAAGGTAATGATGGAGGTATAGAACATGCACCAAGAGAATGGATTATTTATGCCTGTTTAAGCAAACTTATAAGCAGAATATCCATTCCAGAGGAGGGGGAAGATAAGAATGAGATAAGGGAGAATATATCTGAGTAGCAAGATTTGATCTAGAGTTAATCTCGGCAATGCATCAGTGCTGATATTGGGAGAAGGGCTATTTTCGCAACATCTTTCCAGACTCAGGTAATAAAGCAGCTACCCAGCACAGATGGTCGTGGCTTTGTGTAGAAGGGTCTTGCCTCCACTGTGGGTCCCGGCTTGGTGGTTGTGGGTAGAAAAATCGTGACACCCTCCTCCAGTCCCTTCTCTAACCAGGTATTGAAAATCACTATTTTGGGTCCAATCTCACTGTGCCATTGGTGCAGCCAAGGTGGGCCCTGTTCTATGTGCTGCACCCAGCCTCATTTCCAGATCTTACTCCATGCACATTAATGATACCGCCCAAAATATAATCCTGCAAGCCGGGCACTTCCTAGCAGGGGATAGAGTAGGGGCTGGTTCCTCCTAATTTGAATGTTTCCCTTGCATAGAGTCTATTCCGGAGGGGATTTCTGAGACTGGGGCATCCAGACCAAAGAAAGCACTGCAGTTACAGACAGGATCTCTCTTCTAAAGCCCTGCGGTTAGAGATGGGATGAGAGGATCCCTCTCTGACCTGTGCCGAGTTTTTTCTCTTCTCCAGGGGCCATTCTAAGATTCCCAGCTGCTCTTTCTCTTCCCTTTGTTTCTCTGCAGAGGAGGCTCTGTCCCGTCTGTGCCTCCGTGATCTAGTCCATTTTTATCTTCCCCAGTTCTCTATCATGCATGTATGAGGCAGTCTTCTTAGTGGACTCCATCTCTTTTCCTCCCAGACTTTTGCAGTTCAGAGTCTTTTGGCTTCAGTCCTTCTTTGTTTGAGATGCAGGTGGGAAGTAGGGAACTCCCTATTTCTCCACCATCTTGCCAAAATTCCCCGAATTCTTGGTTTCTAATTCTTCCTATGCCAATTCCATTATTCCATGGAGTTTCCATGGTTGGGTATAGCTAAATTGTTATTAATTTATTGCAGTTTGTATACTTGAAAAATCTATATACTTAAAAATTGAAAGTAATCTTGCTTGTTTCATGGGTACTATCTTGATTCTTACCTCTATAATTTTAATCCAATCTTTTTTGTGATATATTATTTTTTACAAAATAATTTATTTTATAAAAATTAGGCTTTGATAACATGTGCAATGGATTACAATCTGTCACATTCCTTTAAGCAAACTAGCAATAAGTTGTACAAGTAGACTATTCTCAGTAAGTGTATGTTTTGGGTAATATGTAGGAAAAATTAACGAATCTAAGGTCAAAAAATTATGTTATCTTTTTAGGGTTTTTTAACTTATATATTATATTTATGTCATTAGTTTATTTGAAATAATGTTTTTATGGTGTGAGGTAGGGATCTGAATTCATTGTGTTGCCGGTTGTCATAGTACCATTTGTTGAGAATGTGATTTCCACATTGAACTGTTTTTGTACCCTTGTTGAAATTTGTTGTAGATTGATTGATCTTTAAATCTATTTAGTTGATCTATATATATAAACTTATGTTAATTCTGAAATTCTTTGACTACTATAGCCTCATTGTGAGTTACAAATCAGGAAGTGTGAGTCTGCTGTTATTCTTGGTAAAAGTCACTTTGGGTATGCTGGGTCTCTGGTATTTCTATATAAATTTTAGTATCAATTTACGAATTTCTGAAAAAAAATCACCTTGGATTTTTATAGAGATGCTGCTGCTTCTATTTATCAATTTTAGGGAAATTTTTATATTAACAATAATAAGTCTTACAAGTCATAAATATAGGATATTTTAAAAATTTCTTTTGTTAACATTTATTAATTAATTTGTTTGTTTGTTTATTATTTTAATCCTAGTTAGTTAACAGATAGTATAATGAGGATTTCAGGAGTAGAATTTAGTGATTTATCACTTCAATATAACACCCAGTGCTCATCTGGACAAGGGCTCTCCTTAAGGCCCATCACCTTTTTAGCCTACCCCTCCACCCAACACCCTTACAGCAACTCTCTCTTCTCTGTATTTAAGAATATCTTGGGGCTCCTGGGTGGCTTAGTCGGTTGAGCGTCCGACTTTCGCTTAGGTCATGATCTCGCAGTTTGTGGGTTCGAGCCCTGCGTCGGGCTCTGTGCTGACTGCCAGCTCAGAGACTGGAGCCTGTTTCAGAGTCTGTATCTTCCTCTCTCTCTGACCCTTCCCTGCTCACGCTCTCTCTCTCTCTCCTAGAAATAAATAAAATTATTAAAAAAAAAAAAAAAGAATCTCTTATGGTTTGTTTCCCTCCATGTTTTTATCTTATTTTCCTTCCCTTCTTCTGTGTACCATTTCTTTATTTCAATGTTTTGTAATTTATACGTGTACAAATCTTTCTTTTTTTTTTATTCAAATTGACATTTTATTAAGCTTTGTGAATTTTCATTTTTTTGCAAATATTCTATTCTCAAATTGGTTTCCACATAACACCCAGTGTTCATCCCCACAAGTGCCCTCCTCCATGCCCATCCCCCGCCCCCCCCACATCCATCAGTCCTCAGTTTTTGTCAGCATTCAAGAGTCTCTCATGGTTTACCTCTCTCCCTCTCCCCCACCATTTTCCCCCTTCTTCTCCTCCTTGTTCCTCAGTTAAGTTCCTCCTAATCCTCCTATACGTGCAAACATATGAATTTTGTCCTTCTCTGCCTGACTTATTTTGCTCAGCATAACTCCTTCAAGGTCCATCCATGTTGCTACACATGGCCAGATTTCACCGTTTCTCATTGCCATGGAGTATTCCATGGTATAGATAAACCACATATTCTTGATTCAATCGTCTGTTGATGGACACATAGGCTATTTCCATGTTTTAGCTATTATTCAGAGTGCTGCTATGAACATTGGGGTCCATGTGCTCCTATGCATCAGCATTTCTGTATCACTTGGGTAAATTCCTAACAGTGCTATTGCTGGGTCATAGGGGAGTTCTATGGTTAGTTTTCTGAGGAACCTCCACACTGTTTTCCAGAGGGGCTGTACCAGTTTACATTCCCACCAACAGTGTAGGAGGGTGCCCATTTCTCCACATCCTCGCCAGTATCTAGAGTTCTCTGATTTCCTCATTTGAGCCACTCTGACTGGTGTGAGGTGGTATCTCAGTGTAGTTTTGATTTGTATTTTCCTAATGATAAGGGATGCTGAGCATCATTTCATGTGTCTGTTGGCCATCTGAATGTCCTCTTTAGAGAAGTGTCTGTTCTTAATTTCTACCCATTATTTCACTGGGTTGTTTGTTTTTCGGGTGTGAAGTTTGGTGAGTTCCTTATAGATTTTGGATATTAACCCTTTATCCGATATGTCTTTTGCAACTATCTTTTCCCATTCCGTTGGTTGCCTATTAGTTTTGTGAGTTGTTTCCTTTGCTGTGCAGAAGCTTTTAATCTTGATGAGGTCCCAATCATTTATTTTTGCTCTTGATTCCCTTGGGGGATGTGTCAAGTAAGAAGTTGCTGCGGTGGAGGTCAAGGAGGTTGTTTCCTGCTTTCTCCTCTAGGGTGTTGATAGTTTCCTGTCTCACGTTCAGGTCCTTTATCCATTTTGAGTTGATTTTTGTGCATGGTGTGAGAAAAAGATCTAGTTTCATTCTTCTGCATGTTGCTGTCCAGTTCTCCCAACACCATCTGTTAAAAAGGCTGTCTTTTTTCCATTGGATATTCTTTCTTGCTTTGTCAAAGATTAGTTGGCTGTATACTTTTGGGTCCACTTCTGAGTTCTCAATTCTGTTCCATTGGTCTATGTGTCTGTTTTTGTGCCAATACCATACTGTCTTGATGATGACAGCTTTGTAGTAGACGTTAAAGTCTGGGATGGTGATACCTCCCGTTTTGGTTTTATTTTTCAGTCTTACTTTGGCTTTCGGGGTCTTTTGTGGTTCCATACAAACTGTAGGATAGTGTGCTCTAGTTTTCAGAAGTATGCTGGTGCAATTTTGATTAGGATTGCATTGAATGTGTAGATTGCTTTGGGTAGTAATGACATTTTAACTATCTTTATTCTTACAATCTATGAGCATGGAGTGTTTTTCCATTTCTTTGTGTCTTCTTCAATTTCCTTCATAAGTTTTCTATAGTTTTCATCATACAGATCACTTGTATCCTTGGTTAGATAATTCCGAGATATTTTATGGGTTTTTTTGGCAATTGTGAATGGGATCAGTTTCTTGATGTCTCTTTCTGTTGCTCATTGTTGGTGTATAAAACTGTGACCGATTTTTGTACGTTGATTTTGTACCCTGCAACTTTGCTGAGTTCTTGGATCAGTTCTAGTAAGCTTTGGGTGGAGTCTGTTGGGTTTTGATGTAGAGTATCATGTCATCTGCGAAGAGTGAAAGTTCAACTCCTCTTTGCCAATTCTGATGCCTTTGATTTCCTTTTGTTGTCTGATGGCTGATGCTAGGACTTCCAGCACTATGTTAAACAACAGTGGTGAGAGTGGACATCCCTGTAGTGTTCCTGATCTCAGGGGGAAAGCTCTCAGTTTTCTGACTCACCTATTATGGGTCTGTTCAGAATTTCTATTTCTTCCTGTGTGAATTTTGGTATGAGTGTGTGTTTAGGAATTTGTCCATTTCTTCTAAGTTGTCCAATTTGATGGCATATAATTTTTCATAGTATTCCCTGACAATTGCTCGTATTTCTGAGTAGTTGGTTGTAATAAGTCCATTTTCATTCATGATTTTGTCTATTTGAGTGCTCTCTCTTTTCTTTTTGATAAGTCTGGCTAGAAGTTTGTCAATTTTGTTTATTTCTTCAAATAACCAACTCTTGGTTTCATTGATCCATTCAATTGTTTCTTTGGTCTCTATGTTGTTTATTTCTGCTCTAATTTTTACTATTTCTCTTCTTCTACTGGGTTTAGGACACTCTTGTTGCTCTGCCTCTAGTTCCTTTAGATGAGCTGTTAGATTTTGGACTTGTGCTTTTTCCAATCTCTTGAAATAGGCCTGGAGAGCAATGTACTTTCCTCTTAGGACTGCCTTTGCCTCATCCCATAGATTTTAGATTGTTGTGTTTTCATTTTTATTTGTTTTCATGTATTTTTAAATTTCATCTCTAAATGCTTGATTGGCCCATTCATTCTTTCATAGGGTGTTCTTTAACCTCCATGTGTTTGTTTCTTGAGGTAGCCCTGGCAAAGGAAACAGACAGACAAACACACATTGAGCAGGAGCACACAAACGCACAGACTAATTTGACTACATGCAAAGCGATAGGGAAAACGAAAAAGTAAAGAGAAAAGACAGAAGAGGGAGGGTGAATAATAGAGAGTATAAAATACATAAAAGAGTCAAAAACGAGAAAAGAAAGGAAAAAAGAAGAAAACCGATGGACAAAGAAGGGTTTAAAGCATATAACAGGATTTCCCAGCTACAGTTAAATAGCCGTGTGTATGCAGTGCTGATTGAAGTGAATAGAGAAAGAGAGAGAAGACAGGGCGGTGATGAGGCAATATTGGAAAGAGAATGAACAGGCAGAAGGGATAAGAAGCTTTTTTCAAAGAGCTAAAAGGTAGAATATGGTTGGATAGGTGAGAGAATGACGCTGGTATTATCCAGAGAAACTATATAGTCTAATTACTCCTGAGAGAAAGAGATGAAAATGTCGGTAGGTGTACAATTTACATCTACAGAATGGACTCATTGTGATTGTTTAAGCAAGCCAGTGACCGGAGTTAATCAGGTCAGTGTTCTGGGGAAAAAAGAGAGAAAAGAGAAAGAAGAAAAAAAAAAGGGAGGAGGGCAGCTCTCAAGCAGGGATGGGCGTGGCATGATCCAATGCCTCAGGCAGGAGTTCTGCCTTGGTGGTTGTGGGGAGGAGAGTGTGGTGCTCCAGTCCCTTCTTTAACCAAGCTCTACACCTCACTTTTTTGGGCGTGTAAACTCCCCATACTAGGGGCGCAGCCAAAGTTGGTTGCAGTCTTCAACTCAGGCCAGTCCCAGTCTCCAAATCCCAGTCTGCCCGCCCCGCTGAAATTGCCTTAGACACAACTTCCAAGGAAATCCCCTCCAGGCAATTCCAGGCCTTCTGCCCAGCTCTGGGGATGGAGTCAGAATTGCTGCTTCCTTCTGTGGGTTGGGCTGGGGAGCATGGGCGGAGGCTTGCCTGCCGGGTGCGCCGAGCCCGTTAGAGTGAGGAAAGCCAGGTCCCTCTATGTCTCGTAACCCAAAACACGGACTCGGGGGGAAATCTCCCAGGTTTTACCTCTTTGCCTTCCCTCTAGAGCTCCAGCCAGCCAGGAGCGCGGACGCCCGGCGTCCGCGCGCGGCTCTTCCAGGGGCCCAAGCCTACTGAGAGGACAATGGTGGCAGGCGCGCCGCTACTCTGAAGTCCAGCCTGCCAGGAGCTAGCACAAAAGAGCAGTCTGTGCGCTCAGCCCCTATGGGACCAGTTGGCGGGAGGGGACCTGGTGTGCTGGTATTTGGCAAGCACAGTCTTTCTATGCCCCAAGCAGAGGTTTTTCCCCTAGTGGAGGTTTTTCTGTCTCGGACTCTCTCTTTTTTCCCTCCCACTCCCCGCAGAGGGGGATCGCCCCCAACCCTGGAGTCTCCGATCCTGACCTGATTTTATCTTCCCCAGTTCACACTCACGTTAGAAGGCTTTCTCAGTGGATTCTGCGTCCTTTTTCTCCCAATCTGTCAGGTTTCATAAGGTTTCCAATGGCTTCAGATCTTTTCTGTGTGATGTATGGGCGCAAGTGCAAATAACGAGCTCCTTACTTCTCCTCCATCTTGCCCCTCCTCGTGTACAAATCTTTCATTTATTAAATGTATTGCCAAGTATTTTATTCTTTTTGACACTAATATAAATAGACTATCTAATTCTTTTTTCCTATTTTGTCTTGCTAGTGTCAGTATGTTAACCTTTTGATATGAAGATAATCATGTATTAATTAAAGTTTCTTTCCTATGTTTGATTATATTTATTCCTGTTTGTGTGTACTTTCTATATTTTAATAGAAATCTTTGTGAACATTATCTCATTCAATGTTATTTGTCAATAAGGATTCCTCAATTTTACTTCTAAATCTATATTTTTATCATTTGCACCCATGAAGTAACTTGACAAAGTTTCCTAGCAACTCTGCACTTTGGTGAGTTTGGAATATTATGTCCCCCCTTTGGAGACATATTTATGATTCTCTTGATAAATATACTTTGAAGCATAATCATGAAGAAATTCAAAAATCCTTAGTTCATTTTCTCCTCAAACTTTGCCTTATTTTATTGTCTATGAAAACAAAAAGCAAGTTTGACTATTTGTGCCTCTCCTTGAATGTTACATAGTATGCAAAAATTCTGCACTACAATGTTCGCAACTCCCCTTTGTCACAAGCTATGTAATCAGGGGCAAAATAATTATAAGTTCTAGGCTTCAATTTCTTTGGCTATCCAATGAAATATAAATGGTAGTAGCATAATAGCTGTGAGAATGAACAAGCTTATGTACATGTGGTACTTGGCTGTCCAATGAGATAAAAATGATAATAACATAATAGCTGTGAGAATTAATAAGTTTATGTACATGCTGTAAATAACTTTGCAAGAATGAAGTTTTTAATAATTATGTGGTATAAAATATATTGATTTTGTGTTTTGCATATATGGGTAATATACACACCCACATAGTGATATGTATTTATTAATTTTGTTTTATTAACACACAAATAAACCTTGAAAAATATATTTTTTATTTTTTTTAACTTTTATACCTTCACTTCTTAGATCACTTAGGCTTTAGTTTTCTTAATTCACTTTCTTTTCTTCCATAGGTGGAATATATCCCTATTGCATATTTTACCTCATTTACATATCATCATGATAAAAATAAACATGTTGCTAAAATACTTTTTTTTAAGTTTCCCATCTGATTTTCACTTGTGATCCGTTTTAACTGCAATCAGTAATAATTTGGTGGAATCCTCATTCTTTGGAGTCATTTCCTTCCTATTATTTATTCATCAATTCAAATAAATATTTATTGAATGCAAACTATATGACAAACAATGAACTTTTTTAAAGGGGTTAAAACTGAATGCTGTGGGTGTTTTATGTAAGTAATTAATTACTAAGTTATACTTCTGTAACAATTATTACACTATACATTAACTAACTTGAATTTAAATAATTTAAAAAAAGGGTTCAGTATAGAAACTCAAAAAATAACATAACATAATATAAACTGTAGAATTGTAACCCTCCAAAAAAAGTGAGCACTGTATTATTTCTTATTTCAATAATTTTTAATTAAGCAGGAGAGAAATAAGATAATGCAGGAAAATTAAAATACATTTTAATAGAATTGGTTTTTGTTTTTTATATTATGTTTTAAAATGTATATATGTATATATGTATTGATTGAGAGAGAGAGGTTGAGTGGGGGAAGGAGAGAAAGAGGGTGAGAGAGAGAATCTCAGCAGGCTCTGCACTGTTAATGCAGAGCCAAACGGCGCTTGAACTCATGAACTGTGAGATCATGTCCTGAGCCAAAATCAAGAGTTGGAGGCTCAATTGATTGAGCCACCTGGATACCCAAAATTATAGTACATTTTTTTAAAAAGTTGTGATCCGCATAATTCTCATGGCTGTCCAAGATTACTCATCCAAAGTAAAGATAGGATATTGTTCCTGTAATTGTTCCATGTTATGGACAAAAGACATTTTACAAATGTAATTAAGGTTAAAAGTCAATTGTTTTCATTTGAGATTTTCCTTACTGGGCCTTTTCTAATCATATAAGTCCTTTAAAGTAGAGTTTTCTCTGGTTAGTAATAAGAGGGGAAGAATGTAGATTTGCATGATGAGATGATTTGGCATGTCATGGCTGTCTTTGAATATGGAAAAACCACGTCCAAGGAGCATGTTCGAGGAACTGAGATCTACTTCTGGCTGACAGTCAGTAAGAAAACAGTGACTTTAGTCTGATTGCCATGAGTATCAGAATTCTGCAATGACATGAATGAACTTAGCAATGGGTTTTTCTACATAGCCCCCTGATCAAAGCCAGTCTAGCTAACTCTCTGACTTTGCACTGTGAGCAACGATGGAGAGAATCCACCCAACCCTACCTGGACTTCTGTCTAATGTGACTGTAGTATAATAAATGAGTGTAAATTTAAGGCATTGTGTTTGTAGTAATTTGTCACACATGAATAAAAAACTGTTGCAGGCCATTGGAGTAGTTCACTTAAAAAAACAACTGTAATAGGTAGGAGTTAGTGCAATTGAAATCCCTGGGATGGTATCCTTGCAGAGTTGAGATTTGTGGTATTCTGTTTATATAAATTGGAATATTGTTTGGAAACAAATGTTGTAACATAATTATGGGAGAATAGAATGTATGCACAAAGACACACAGCTGAGCAGCATTGGACTTAGTCTGATGTCTTGCTGAGTATACATGGCTGTTTTTTGGGTGCATGAGGTACCCCTATAGAATTAGAAATAATTATCTGTAGAGATTCATTGTGAGTGTCTCATTACAAACTAAGGAGTTTATATTATATCTTCCATTGAGAAATAAAAACATCATTGAACACACATTGACACAATATAAGCTTATTTAGTAAAATAATTCAATGTAATCAATATTTGGAGTTTCTGTAATATCAAAAATATTTTAAAGCTGCATGTAATGACTTGCAATATCGTTTCTGAAATTATTTGATGAGATTATTAAAAATGTAAGTACAAGAATTACTTACTTTTCTTTTAACCAAAATTTTATCTCTTATTCTAATTTTGCAAATTAACATGGGTGATGTGAATTCTTTAAAGTTCATTTTTTTCCTCATACAGAGACTGAGTCTAGCTTAATGTGTTTGCTCTATGTTTTCTCACTTGGTCTTAATTCAATACCCTCTTTTTAGCTCTAGGTAACCAGCCCAAACCTGACACTTTTAGTTCACTCAAGCCTCTTCCATAAAGTTAAGCATGTGTGAAAGAGAAGAAATCATTATAAAAAAGGAAGCCATATACCAATATTGATTTTATTAAAACAACTAAAAGAGTTCCTCTTCAAAAAGTACAAAATTAAGCATTTATTCTCTAAGCACCTTCATATCATATATTTCTTTAATCTCATAAAGAGCTGCCATTCATTACTTCCTATCATCACCTTTCCAGATTTAACTTCCTTAGCTTTCTTTTATTATCAATTTAGTATTTATATTCACTAGTCAAAACACTTTATTGTTAATAGCATCAATTCAATTATCTTGTACCTGCAGGGCAATGACCTAACCAGGTCAATCCATCTGTAATCTAAGTGTTGATTAAACAAAATATTACAACTTTCTTTTGTTTGGTATCATTATTATCACAGATATCTTTTGTGGGCCCCTCAATCCATATACACATTTGGAAATTCTCAAGAACAATTCACAATACTATTATATAAGTATGCTCACAGATTTATTATAATTATATATTTTGGATACATAGTAGGTACTTAAAAGTAAAAGATAGAGTCTAGAGGAATTCATTTGCAGTTTTCCTCATGTCTTCACTATCCATGAGGAGTAACATGGAGTATACTTCCCCCTAGCAATAAAAATGTAACTACATTTGTACACCAACCCCCCCCCCACAACTAGGAAGCCTATTAGAGACATAGATACTCAGAAACCATTGTTTATATCTGAAACTGGTCATCTAGGCTCCCTCTGCTTCGTGCCTCCCAAAGTTTCAGACTTTCAGAAGGCAAAAAGATGTTTAGCATAAACCACAATGATTGTGCTAATGGTTGAAGCACAAATGAAGCACCATCATTAGTTGATTGTTCACCTGCAACACAGAGAGAGACAAATTTCTAGATACTAGTTAAGTGCTAGTCATACAGGCAGGTATATCTTTTCCTTTCTTTTCTTTTCTTTTTTAGTGTTTATTCACTTTTGAGAGAGAGACACAGAGTATGAGCAGGAAGAGGGTCAGAGAGATAGCGAGACAGAGAATCTGAAGCAGGCTCCAGACTCTGAGCTATCAGCACAGAGCCCGACATGGGGCTCGAACTCACAGTGAGATCAGACCTGAGCCTAAGTCAGATGCTTAACCAACTGAGCCACCCAGGTGCCCCTACAAGCATACATTTCAATAGACAGTTGCCTTAGGTCTGTTCTGTTAACTCATTCCTGTACAGCCTCAAACCTTAGCTCTCATTTCTAATATTGGAAAAATCTTCTGTGTGTCACTGATCACATGTTATTGAAAACTCCAGAATACTTATGCTAATATCATCACTGTGCTCAGAACACTGACTATTTATATGATGCCTGGTTATCCTTTTCCTGAATTATTTGTTTCCTTGCCCAGGTAAGCTCACTAATATTTGATGAGTATGGGACTGTAAAAAATACATACATGCCAACCAGGGGAGGCCAACTCTAAAGGGCTATCACAACTTCAGGTTTCCCTACTTGGTAATCCAAAGCTCTTGCTGGAGATTTGAAGTTGATCATTAGTCACCCATAATTCAATAAAGTCCCTGTCATTAGATATATGTAGAGAACAGAGTCCCTGCTACAAGGTGAAGGTTCAACTTTTAAAACAATGAACAGTGACAGTAATTTCATTACTTGGTATTTACAAAAGTAATTAAAAATATATGTGGTGCCTGGGTGGCTCAGTCTGTTGAGCATCCATCCGACTCTTGATTTTGGCTAAGGTCATGACCCCAGAGTCATGGGATCAAGCCCTGTGTTAGGCTCTGTGTTGAGCATTGAGCTGGCTAATTTTCTCTCTCTCTGTCTCTGTTTCTGTCCACTTCCTCTCCCTTTGCTTCTCTCCCTTAGTCACTGGCTCTCTCTTTCTTTCCCAAATTAAAATTAAAAAATAAAAGACATATGCACTCCTATGTTTATTGTAACACTATTTACAATAACCAAAATATGGGAACAGTCCAAGTATCCATCCATAGATGAAGGGATAAAGAAGATGTAATGTGATATAGATAGATAGATAGATAGATAGATAGATAGATAGATGATAGATAGATGATAGATAGATGATAGACAGATAGATAGATATGACATGATATGATAGATAGATAGGAATAGAGATATGATATATATCATATGATTTCATTCCTATGTAAAATTTAAGAAATAGATGACCATTGGAGGGGAGGGAAGGGTGAAAAAATAGACACAGAGAGGGAGGGAGGCAAACCACAAGAGACTCTTAAATACAGAAAACAAACGGAAAGTGAATGGGGTTGGTGGGGGAGGGGGGAAATGGGTGATGGACATTAAGGAAGTAACTTGTTGGGATGAGCATCGGGAGTTGTATGTAAGCCAATTTGACAATAAATTATATTAAAAAAATAAACAAAGAAAACAAACAATAAAAAAACCAAACTAAACTAAACTAAATCAGACTGTTAAAGACAGAGAACAAACTGGTGTTTGCCAAAGAGGAAGTGGGTAAGGAAATGGATGAAGTAGATAAAGGACATTAAGAGTACACTTATCTTAGTGAGCATTTAGTAATGTATAGAATAATGGAATCATCATATTGTACAACTGAAGCTAATATAACACTGAATATTAGTTATTCCTCAGTAAAATACATATATACATGCATACTTAAAAACAATGGAGAATTGAGATAATGCATGGAAGAAAATGCATTAGCTGGTAGAATATGTCAGGCTTTTGAGAAATATGAAGAAAATAGTAACTATAACTGAAGTAGGATACATATTGCTAAGTTGATTAATTGCCAGAGTCCAGCTCTGGCAGCGTTCAGGGGTCCCTGAAAGATGGACGGTGTCAGAGAGGGAGGAATAAGAGACAAGAGAGGCACACATGAGATTCTTTCTGGTCACCTGCCAGGCCTCTCTGCACTGTCCAAGACTCAACTTTATTTTATGATTTAGTGTTTGGGGAACAGCTCAGAAATGGCATTCTGATGGTAAATCCCTTGATCAGTAAAGATTCTCCAGAACATTGATATGCAAAAGGCTGGGGAACAGCCCAGAGGTGGCATTAGCATAGTAAAGGCAAAAGTTTTGCTCTTCCCTTAATGAGACTTAATAAGAAAACAGGTCTTTCAAGAACTCAATGTTGCTCCCAAAACTGCAAAAGAAGTTCCTTTAGTAAATTCCCTTCACAAAGCGCAATCAGCATATCAAAGCCAGAATGAGTCACTCCTAATACCAACGAACAAGATGACTAGGGGTTCAGTACTCAAACTGAAATAATTGGGTGGGGTTGCCATCTAACAGTAAGAGTCCTTGCAACTCACCTTAACCTCATAAGAAGTTCCTACTCAAACTATGAGTTCAGAAAACGGCTCCCAACAATTAATACTGTAAAAAAATAACCAAAAGGTACAAGTAATAATTGCCATTTGAATGTTAAACTTAAAAGCCAGGTGGAATCCTTGGAAATGGTTCATCTCCTGCAGTGGAAGACCAGAGGAAACTGAGGCCAAGGCCCAGGACCTAATAGAGTAAGTAGTGGAAATCCAAAGAAGTTTAAAGTACCAAGGGAGATCTGTTATGCCAAGGCCCTGGCTAAGAAAAAGTAGGGGTCTGTACATGGAATGGGAACATCTAGATTTGTACCCTTGAATTTCCTGTATTCTTATATTTTTTGAATCCTTTAAATATACTGAATTGGCCCATTCTCTTTTTAATACATAGCAGAGGTTATGCAGAGGCTCCTACCCCACAGGACAACATGTGTTTCTTCATGATATACCCCCATTTCTTCTCTTGGCCATTAGGCTGATATATCAGATTAAGTTTTAGTATAACCCAGGCAGGGATGTGCTGTGTTTGGATAAAAAAGAAAAAGAACCATACTACCAAAAGCTGAAACATATTACCTGCTTTTACCATAATAAGATGGTATAATACATGTGGGATTGGATCCTGAGGGAGCTTCATCATGTAGGCCAAAACTATGGTTAGTAAAGGAGAGTTTATTGATTTCGAAGCACTCTCCTGGGGCACAATATCTATCAGTCTAGCAATCACCCAGAAGATGACCCAAACTTGTTACTTGGATGTCCATATAAAGAACCAAAATCTCCTCAAATGGGCAAAATGAAGATAAGTATATAACAACAACGTAAAAAAAAATCTTTCTAGTATACAATTGATTCAAAAAACAGAAATTAAGATATATTTTAAAATGTATAATGCACATGGGTTAATCAGTGTTCTCCAGATAATTAGAACAAATAGAATACACATTTACAGATAAAAAGAGATTTATTATGATGGATTGCCTCATGTGATTATATCAGTACCAAGATATTCTGTCTGTAAACTGGAGGTACAGGAAAGCATATAGTAGTTCCTTTCTAAACCAGAAGGCATGAGAATCGGGAGAGTTAAGAGTATAATCTGAATCGGAAGGTTCGAGAGCAAGTAGTGTTAATGTTTTTATGCAGAAGATAGATATCCAGTGCATGTGGAAAACAAATTTGCCTTTTCTCCAGCTATTTGTTTTTATCTAGGTCCTTAGTGGATTGGATACATACTTTAATGGTAATATTTTCTGTAAACATCTTCACAGACACACCCAGAAATAATGTTTTATTAGCTATATGGGCATTCCTAACTTAGTCAAGTTTAAACATAAAGTTAATCATCAGGGTAAATAAAACTAAACTGCATAACAATGATAACATTGTTGTAAGTTTATTATACTGTGTGTAAAGTGATATAATATTATTCAAAGGTGGCTTTTGATATCTTGAACATATGTATTGTAAACTTATGGCAACAACTAAAATTAGGAAAACATTAATAGTGGTAATAAATTTCGTGACAAACTTTCCCAAATCATCTAAACACAGCCAGAAAGAAATGGAGAAAAGCAACTAGGAACAAAAGGAATAGAAAAAGTCCAGTAAGAGAATAAACTTAAATCCAATTTTATTAATAAGTACATTATAAATAAATAATATAATCATCCCAAATAAATAAAAATCAAGAATCATATATAGGCTAAATTCACTTATGTCTATAAAAATGTAAATATCCTCTCCTCTCCTTTTCCTTTCCTTTCTTTCTTTTCTTCTTTTCCTGAGCTAGTTTTCCAAACTGAATTCTATTTCCTCAAGAATATGTTCCTTGTTCCATTCGAAGAAGAAAAATATTCTTGCATACAATAGAAAATTGACATAGTAATGATTTCCCCCCGATTAATTCCCAAAGTTTTTTACAGCTATGTAATTGAATAACTATGCATATTGGGATGAAAAATATAAAATATTTGAGGACTATAAGACACAGCATTTGAGTTCATATTGACACCAGAGACAAGATCCATCTTCATGAACCTTATGTTGGAGTGGGCATAGGGGGCCAAGTAACAATAGAGTCCTAGTCCAGTTTAGAGTGGGTCCAAGGACTCCAGGGATATTTTATTAGTTCGCATGTGTATAATGGATAGCATACTTTTGTTGACCTAATCAACACATTGATTTTGGACCATAGGATATGATTTATCAAACTGGGAGGGGCGCCTTGGTGGCTCAGTTGGTTAAGCATCTGACTTCAGATCAGGTCATGATCTTGCGGTTACTGGGTTCAAGCCCCACATTGGGCTCTGTGCCCAGAGAACCTGGAGCTTACTTCAGATTCTGTCTCCCTCTCTCTCTGCTTCTCTCTCTCTCTCAAAAATAAATAAAACAATAAAAATTTTAAGAAATAAATTTATCAAATTGGGGAAAGTCAGCTAGGAGTCTCTGAAAACTCCTATCCCAGCTGTTGTCCCACCTAAGGAAGTAACTTAAAAACAAAACTGTAACACAGATGAGATGGTGAAATTAAGGCTAAAGGTCTAAAATTCCACTATGCATTATGGCAGGCAACAGTTAGGTATAATTACTCAACATTTAAAAGATGGCAAATATAGCTGATGAAATATATTTTAACTTCACTTATTTCTAACAAATTTAAACTTAAAAACTGAAGTTCTATTAAACAGTTTTTTTCCATTAAATATAGCATTATGTCTGTTTTTTTGGTAGGGATATATTTTACTTTCAGAATACATCAACACATATATTATTAAACTATAGTCTGCATATCAGCAGGGTCATTTCTAGTATTACTTTGAAACACACTGTTGATCTAACCAACACTAATGGATTTTTATCATTTCAAATTTGTTTCTGTATTTACCAATGTAATATTACATTGTGTTATGTGTTTCTTTGAATATGTCATGTAGATAAGAAGAGTTACAGTGGTACCTAGATTCATAATGATTAGTAATTAAATTTGTATACTTATAATTTATCATTTTTTTACCTTTTAAATTTTTCTTTTATTTCTTTAAATTAAATAAAAATTAGTTGACATATACTGTAATACCAATTACAGGAATAGAATTTAGTGATTCATCACTTACATATAACACCCAGTGCTTGTCCCAACAAGTGCCCTCCTTAATGTCCATCACCCATTTAGCTCTTACCCTGCCCCCTACGAAACACCCCACCAGCAACCCTCAGTTTGTTTTCTGTATTTGAGCTTGTGTCCCCTTCTGTTTTAATATGATTTTTGCTTCCCTTATCCTCATATGTTTTGTATCGTATATTCCACATATGAGTGAAATAATATATTTGTCTTTCTCTACCTGATTTATTTCGCTTTGCATAATAAACTCTAATTCCATCCACATTGTTGCAAATAGCAAGATTTTATTCTTTTTGATTGTCAAGTAATATTCCATTCTCTCTCTCTCTCTCTCCCCTCTGTCTTCTTTATCCATTCATCAGTCAATGGACATTTGAGCTCTTTCTACACTTCAACAATTGTCGATAGTACTGCTACAAACAGTGGGGTGCATGTGCCCCTATGAATCAGCACTCCTGTATCTTTTGGATAAATACTTAGTTGTGAAATTGTTAAGTTGTATGATAGTTCTTTTTTTTTTTTTTTTTGAGGAACCTCCCTACTGTTTTTCAGAGTTGCACACAAGTGTGCATTTCCACCAATAGTGCAAAAGGGTTCCTTTTTCTCCCTATCCTTGCCAACATCTGTTGCTGCCTGATAACTTTAGACATTCTGACAGGTGTGAAGTGGTGATATCTCATTGTGGTTTTGATCTGTATTTTCCTGATTATGAGTGATGCTGAGAAATTTTTTATGTGTTGGTCCTATGGATATCTTCTTTGAAAAGTGTCTGTTCGTGTCTTTTGCCTATTTCTTCACTGGATTATTTGGTGTCTTTTTTGGGGGTTGGGTATTGAGTTCAGTAAATTCTTTATAGATTTTGAATACTAATCCTTTATCAGAATATCTTTTGTAAATATCTTCTCCCATTCCATCGGTTGCCTTTTAGTTTTGCTGATTGTTTCATTCACTGTTAAGAAACCGTTTATCTTGATGAGGTCCCAATAGTTCATTTTTGCTTTTGTTTCACTTGCCTTCAGAGACATATCAAGTAAGAAGTTGCTGCAGCTGAGGTCAAATAACTTGTTGCCCATTTTATCTTCTAGGATTTTGATCATTTCCTTTCTTACATTTAGGTGTGTCATGCATTTTGAGTTTATTTTTGTGTGTGGTATAAGAAAGTGGTCAAGATTCATTCTTCGGCATGTCACTGTCCTGTTTTGCAAGTCACTATTTTTTGAAGACAGTGTCTTTTTTCCATTGGATATTCTTTCCTCTTTTGGCAAAGATTAGTTGACCATATGTTTCTTGGTCCATTTCTGGTTTTTCTATTCTGTTTCACTGATCTTTGTGTATGTTTTTGTTCCAGTACCATACTGTCTGAATGATTACAGCTTTGTAATACAGCTTGAAGTCCAGAATTGTGATGTCTCCAGCTTTGTTTTTCATTTTCAGGATTATTTGGCTATTCAAGGTCTTTTCTGGTTCCATACAAATTTTAGGATTGTTTATTCTAGCTCTGTGAAGAATTCTGGTGTTGATTTGAAAGGGATTGTATTGAATATGTAGACTGTGTAATATTGACGTTTTAACAATATTTGTTCTTCCAACTCATTAATATGGAATATTTTTCCATCTCTTTGTGTCTTCTTATATGTCTTTCATAAGCTTTTCAAAGTATAGATTTTTCCCCCCTTATCTAATGGGTTTTGGTACAATTTTAAATGGGATCAAATCCTTAATTTCTCTTTCTGCTGCTTCATTATTTGTATTTAGGAATGCAACCAATTTCCGAACCTTGATTTTACATCCAAAACTTTGCTGAATTCATGTATCAGTTCTAGTAGTTTTTGATGGAGTCTTTTGGGTTTTCCACATAGAGTATCATGTCGTCTGAGAAGAGTGAAAGTTTGACTTTGTCTTTGCTGATTTGGATGTTTTTTATTTCTTTACGTTGTCTGATTGTTGAGGCTAGAATTTACAGCACAATGTTGAATAACAGTAGTGATAGTGGACATACATGTTGTTCCTGATCTTAGGGAAAATGCTCAATTTTTCCCCCTTTGAGGATGATATTATCTGTGGGTCTTTTATATATGGCTTTTATGATATTAAGGTGTGTTTCATCTATCCCTCTTTTCTTGAGGATTTTTACTAAGAAAGAATGCTGTATTTGTCAAATTCTTTCTCTGCATCTATTGAGAGGATCATGTGGTTCTTATCCTTTCTTTTAATAATTTGATGTATCACATTGTTGGATTTGTAGATATGAACCAGCCCTGCATCCCAGGAATAAATCCCACTTGACTGTGGAGAATAAATCTTTTAAAGTATTGTTGGATCTGGTTGGCTAGTATCTTGTTAAGAATTTTTAAATCCATGTTTATCAGGGAAGTTGGTCTGTAGATCTCCTTTTTAGTGGGGTCTTTGTCTGCTTTGGGAATCAAGGTAATGCTGGCCTCATAGAATGATGTTAGAAGTTTTCCTTCCATTTCTGTTTGTTCGTTTGTTCATTTGTTTGTTTGTTTTAACATCTTCAAAAGGATAGGTGTTAACTCTTCTTTAAATGTTTGGTAGAATTCGCCTGGGAAGCCATCAGGTTCTGGCTCTTGTTTGTTGGGAGATTTTTTTTATTACTGATTCAAGTTATTTACTGGTTATGGGTCTGTTCAAATTTTCTATTTCTTCCTATAGTTTATGTTTCTAGGAAAGTGTCCATTTCTTCCAGATTGCCCAATTTGTTGTCATATGATTGCTCATAATATTCTCTTATTATTTTTAGCATTTCTACAGTGTTGGTTGTGATCTCTCCCCTTTTACTTATGATTTTAGTTATTTGGGTCCTTTTCCTCTTTTTTCTTTATGATCTATCTGGATAGGGGGTATCAATTTTGTTAGTTCTTTCAAAGAACCAGCCCCTGAGATCATTAATCTGTACCAGTGTGCTTTTTTTCCCCCAATTTCATTGATTTCTTCTCTAAACTTTATTAAAATTTCCTTTCTTCTGGTGGTTTTGGGCTTTATATGCTGTTTTTTTCCAGATCTTTTGGGGTAAGATTATGTTGTTCATTTGAGACCTTTTTTTTTCATTCTTTAAGAAGTCCTGGATTTCTATATACATTCCTCTTATGACCATCTTTGCTATACCCTTGAGGTTTTGAGCTGTCGTGTTTTCATTTTCATTGGCTTCAATGTACTTTTTAATTTCCTCTTTAATTTCTTGGTTAACCCATTCATTCTTTATTTTTTAATTTTTAATTTTATAATTTAAAAATTATAATGCTTACTTATTTTGGAGAGAGACAGAGCATAAGTGAGGAAGGGGCAGAGAGAGAGGGAGACAGAGAATTGGAATCAGGATTCAGGCTCTGAGCTGTCAGCACAGAGTCTGACACTAAGCTCAAACTCAAGAACCACAAAAACTGAGCTTAAGTTGGAGCCTTAACTGAGCCACCCAGATGCCCCATAACCCATCATTCTTTAATAGACATCTTGCAGATTTATACGTTTAATCTCCAAGTATTCAAAGTCTTTCAAAATTTTTCTGGATTTTGAGTTTCATAGTGTTGTGGTCTGAAAGCATGTAAGGTATGATTTAGATCTTTTTATACTTGTTGAGGCCTGATTTGTGGCACAGTATGTGATCTACTCTGGAGAATGTTCCATGTGCACATGAGAAGAATGTGTATTCTGCTGCTTTAGGAAGAAATGATCTGAATATATCTGTTAAGTCCACCCAGTCAAGTGTTTTAAACAATTAAAAGTCATTGTTTCCTTTTTGATTTTCCGTTTACATGGTTTGTCCATTGCATTCAGTGGGGTGTTGAAGTCTCCTGCTACTATGGTATAATTACCAATGAGTTTCTTTGTTTGTGATTAATTGATTTATGTATTTTGGTTCTCTCATTTTGGAAGCATAAATATTTACAATTGTTAGATCTTCTTGGTGGATAGACCTCTTAATTATGACATAATGCCATTATTTATCTTTTTATAGCCTTTATTTTAAAATCTAGTTTGTCTGACTTAAGCATGGCTACTCCAGCTTTCTTTTGACGACTATTATCAATATAGATGGTTCTCTATCTCCTTACTTTCAATATGCAGGTATCTTTAGGTCTAAAATGAGTCTCTTGTAAACAGAATATTGATGGATCTTATTTCTTAAACATTCTGATACTCTCTGTATTCTGATTGGAGTGTTTAGTCCTTTGACTTTGAGAATGAGTACTGAAAGATATGAATACTGAAAAATATTAATTAGTGTTATTGTGTTGCCGGTGGAGTTGAAGTTTCCAGTGATATTCTCTGGTCCTTTCTAGTCTTGGTTGCTTTTGGTCTTTTTTGTTTTGTTTTGTCATCTTCATTCAAAATGTCCCCCTTAAAATTCCTTGAAGGGCTGATTTAGAGGTCACAAATTCCTTAGTTTTTTTATTTGTCTCTTTATCTCTCCTTTGATTGTGAATGAAAGACTTGCTGGATTAAGAATTATTGGCTGCATATTTTTCTGATTCAGCACATTGAATGTATCCTGCCACTCCTTACTGGCCTGCCAAGTTTCTGTGGAAAGGTCTGTTGCAAACCTGATGTGTTTTCCCTTATTAGTTAAGGGTTTATTTTTCTTTGCCGCCTTCATAATTCCTTCCTTGTCTCTGTATTTGCTTTCACTTCAAAATAACATCAATTATTCTAAAAACAATTAAGGGAAAACTGGTGGCTGCACCAGTTACATTAAAAAAAGAGCACCAACATCTGTTATTTCCCAAGTTGTTAATGTTAGCTATTCTGAAATGTGTGAGATGGTATCTCATTTTTGTTTTGATTTGTGTTTTTCTGATGATAAGTAATGTTGAGCATCTTTTCATGTGTCTGTTAGCCATCTCAAAGTCTTTGGAAAAGTGTCCTCTGGAAGCATCACAATTCTGGACCTCAAATTATTACTCACCTATAAGCATCAAATCAGTATTGTCTTAGCACAGAAACAGACATAGATCAATGGGACAAAAAAGAGAACCCAAAAATGGACCATCAAACCTATGGCCAACTAGTCTTCAACAAAGCAGAAAAGCATTTTTCCAGGGAAAAAGACAGTGTCTTCAGCAAATTGTGCTGGTAAAACTGGACGGTGACACTCAGAAGAATAAACCTGGGCCATTTTCTTACACCATACATAGAAATCAATTTAAAAATGATTGAAAGTCCTAAATGTGAGACATGACACCATCAAAATCTTAGAGGAGAACAAAGGCAGCAACCTCTTGGACCTCAGCTGAAGCACCTTCTCACCAGATATGTTTCTGGAAGCAAGGGAAATAAAAGCAAAAATGAACTATTAGGATTTCATTAAGATAAAATCTCCTGCACAAGGAAAGAAGCAATCAGCAAAACTAGAAGACAACTGATGAAATGGGAGAAAAATATTTGCAAATGACATATCAAATAAAGGGTTAGTATCCAAAATCTATAAAGAAATTATCAAACTCAACACCCCTCAAAACAAATAATCCAGTGAAGAAATGGGCAGAAGAAAATATTTTCTAATTTAAAAAATTGTGGACAAATTTAGATTACTAAAAGAAGGCTGATTTTCTCTTTCACAAATAATTTATGCTAAAAAAACACAAAATGAGATTTTATAATAACAAAACTTGTTTCAGCCAAGTCAGGGTAAAAATTCTAGATTTATTGGAATTTTAAAACATGGTAATAATATTTCCTTCATTTCATTATTTTATATGATAAATATTGAAGATATTTATCCACAATTTTCTGAATCATAATCTATGTGTTATGAGTATAGGTATTAAATTAATTGTCTGTACTTATAAATGTTATAATTCATCACCTATTAATTCAAATTAATATTCAAATTATTTTAATTCCAGAATAAGAATTGCTAATTAAATAATATTGGGGAAATGAATATGTGGTATACTATATATGTATTCATTTATATATATAATGGGGTATTATTCATCCATAAAAAATAATGAAATCTTGTCATTTTCAATGACGTGGAAGGAGGTAGAGTGGATTATGCTAAATGAAATTAGTCAGGCCGAAAAAGACAAATGCCATATGATTTAAATAATATGTGGAATTAAGTAGAGCAAACAGATGAACCTAGTGGAAGGAAAAAATGAGAAGGAGAGAGAGAACCATAAGAGACTTAACTATAGGGAACAAACTGAGGGTTGGTGGAGGCAGGTAGGTGTGAGATGGGCTAAATGGGTAATAGTTATTAAGGAGGCACTTGTGATGAGAACTGGGTACTATAAGTAATTGATGGAACACTGAATTCCTCTACTGAAACTAATTTTACCATCAAAGTTAACTAACTAGAATTTAAATAAAAACATGAGATCAAAAAATAAAATCTTGAGTCTAGCTGGTGTTCACTGACTGCATCATGGAAGAGTTTTACAAAGATTTATTGTACTTTTACTCCAAGACAAGATCTTTTTGAAACAAAGTATATAGCATACATTTAAATAATTAAGACAACAGGGGTTCATGAGTGGCTCAGTTAGTTAAGTGTCCAACTTCAGCTCAGGTCATGATCTCATGGTTCATGGGTTTGAGCCTCAAGTCAAGCTCTGAGCTGTCAGCTGTCAGCTGAAGCCTACTTCGGATTCTGTATCTTCTTCTCTCTCTTCCCCTTCCCTGCTCATAATGTCTCTCTCTCTCTCTCTCTCAAAAATAAACATTAAGATATTTTTAAAAAATAAGACAATGAATGACAGTGTTTATATTTTATCAGCAATATCATACAATGTATGCATCAGATAAATCGGAAAATCCAAAAAAGAAATATTTGTTTTTGATCTGGCTAGACAAATATGAAAGTTTATAAAAATAATCATATAAATTTATAATTTAACATGTTCCATGAAAAATAATTTAACTTTAATCATCGGGGTTATATAAATTGCAAACTCTACAAAAACATTTGAAGAGCACTGTTTATGCTGAAAAATTTAGAGTTACACTTTTTGAAGTTTATTTATTTATTTTTGAAAGAGAGAGCATGCAAGGGGAGAGGAGCAGAGAGAGGGGGAGAGAGGGAGGATCGCAAGCAGAGTCCCACTCTCCAGTGTGGATCTCAATGGGAGCTCAAACTCATGACGCATGAAATCACGACCTGAGCAGAAATCAAGAGTTGCACACTTAACCTACTAAGCCACCAGGTGCCCCGAATTTAGAGTTATTTATCTGATAACTTTAATAATAAAGTTACTTTTAACTTTGAATTTGTGTTAATGATACTGAATTGATGAATTTACTTAACTTGAGTAGGCAAAGCTTTTTAAGTAAATATCCTTTCACTTCAAAATAACATTCAAGTATTCTAAAAATAAGAAATTTTATAGTTTTTATTATTTGATTCAGTGACTGAAAATGTTTTAGAGTATGTTTGGAACTTTTTGGTTATGTGAACCTAATTTTTCACCTGTAAATTTTATTAAATCTAAATACTGACCAAATATATACATATATATGTTGTATATTTCATATACAATATGTATATGTGAAATATCTTATATTTCATTATATATATAAGATTCATGATGTCATATTTCTCAGATTAATACATTTACTGATACTAATATTTTTACATGTGTTTAGTGAGTTGCTTAATATTTGCTACAGGCAAATATTCATTATACTAAAGACTATAAGTGTCCTCTTTTGGTTGTGTTACTTCATGGTTTTATATTTGAAAATACCAAAATTGTCTTCTTTGAAATTATTCACTTATACTGAATAATTATTATGAAATTATTCATATATACATTCAAATTCATTTGAAATTATTCATTAATTTCTTGGTTATTTATGTCTAAATAAAATATATGACTATGAATATGCATATACACAAAAAATTATTTCTCTTTATACCATATTCTCAGGATAAACAAAGAGTTTGTTAAGTTCCTTCTCTGGAAATTATTTTTATTCTGAAAATCCTTTTCAATTATTATACTGTGTATTTTTAAAGATATTTTAACACACACTCTAGTTTAGATAACACTAGTAATCCACTGAGAAAATTAGAAAAAAAATAGAATTATATAATATGTAATATATTTGACAACATCTATTGAATTTGAACACATAAAAACCTTATGATTCATGTTATGTATCAAGACACAGATATGAAGGTTGATCATTTATTGTAACAGTTGCAAAGTATAAAAAGCCTAAATGTATGCCAAAATTCAAATGTACACTTGTGTTAACATCACCACAAAGTAATAAACATATCCATTGCATATGCCTAAATTCACTAAATTGTATACACTAATTATTTGCAGGGTTTGTATATTAATTATACCTCATTAAAGATGAAAACTAATTAGATGTACACATAAATTATGTTATAGTTTGAGCAATGGACACCCTTAACTTTTACATTGTAAAATGTTGCAAACTCCAGCATCATAAAACTATTGAGAAATTGAAATATGATCAGTCAGAATTGAGATATAATACCAGTGTAAAATTTACACTACATTGCGAAAACTACATATGTAAAAATAATATAAAATATTGCAATAAAACTTTTTAATAATTAAGTATTGAAATGGTAATGTTTTGGATATATGTGAGTAAATGACATACACTTAAATAATTTCACCTTTGCTTTATTCTTATTTAATGTGGCTACACTGATATTTAACATTAGATTTGTGACTAGCATTTGTGGGTCTCATATTTAGAGTAGCGTAGGTGCTACTCTAAAGTAATGTAAATAATGAAAATGCACATACACATATTATAAATGTAAAATAATATAAACCTAATTTTAATATTTATCTGTTCAGCTAAATATCTACAAAAGAATAAAAGAGAGTGGAATAGCAAGCATAACAGTAGGAATACATGCAATTAAGGAAAACATGCAATAGATAGTTTCCAAAAAATTAAAGGTTGAAAACTTGAAATTGATCAAAATAAAGAGAAAAGATAAGTGAAATATATAATAACAAAACGGGGCATAACCATGCAATGAGCAACCACTTATGAGAAAATATCTTGATATAATTGTTGTATTTCTTGCCCTTACATTTGATATTTTGCCTGAAATAGAAAAGCTGATGGCAAAATCAATAAGAATAAGAATTGCAAATGCAGTATCCTAAACACCGACTAGTGAAACATATTCTAAAGACAAGCTAATAACAAATATACATAGAGTAGTCTTATTTTTAGTAGTACCACTCATATTGTAAAGAAAAGAAATAGATGCTAATATTTTTTATTTTTTAATGCTTATTTTTGTGAGAGAGAGAGAGAGAAGAGACAGACAGACAGACAGACAGAGACATAACAGAACATAAGTGGGGGAGGGGCAGAGAGATAAAGGAGACACAGAATCAGAAGTGAGCTCCAGGCTCTGAGCTGTCAGCACAGAGCCCAATGTGAGACTTGAACCCACAAACCATGAGACCATGACCTGAGCTGAAGTTGGGCATTTAAACGACTGGGCCATCCAGCTGCCCCACTAATATTTTTAAGAAGCAAAATTTCCATGGTAAGATAAAACATACCACACATAGAGAATCAAATACTTTATGTGAAATTATATAATCTTAATTTTAATTAGAAATACAATATAAAATTTTGATTTATCTTTATTTTTCTTGATAATACATATTTTAAATTCTCTGTTGCAAAAGTTTAGAAGCCATGCCAATGAGTAACAGTAACAATGAGTAACAGTTTCCCAAATGTGGTGTTTAAATGGAATCTTAGGAACATCTACTACTATTTTTAGGAAAATATTCACAATCACCATAAAACATCCTCCTTTTCAGGAAGTAAAACAATACCAAAGAGTAACAAAGTTAGGTCACAGAAAATTGGAGTCAACTTGAAGGTCAAATGGTCAAATATGGGATAATTTGATGATGATGCAAATATAATAATCATAGTGGTTTAAGATATATTAATTGTAATGAATATCACAGTTTGTAATGATTCTCTTTCCTTCAAATAAGGTTATTATTCACTACTGAGGGACACATATCTTGCCTTTACCACCAAATAATTATTAGAGAAAACTTTTATTATAAAATGCAGAAAAATTATAGAATTTGCAATAATATTTGTCTACGCTAATTAAGTCATAGATCTAGGCAACAACCATTGATGTCTCTTCATGTCATTAGTGAAAATATTAGAGGGGTATTTACTAATTATTGATCAAAGTTTCAATAGATTAATCCATTGATCAAAAGTGGTATCAGTAAGAGTGAGTGAATTGGAAACCAGACCCTCATATGAGATCCTATAGGAAGTACTCAGAATTAACTTTGAAGCACATTTGATGGTAAACTTGAATCAGAAGCTACTCAAGACTATTATTTAACAGAAATAAAAATATCTATAACAAGAAATGCAGAAACTAGAAAGGTCAAATCAACTTGAAAATCACACTAATGATGTAGTCACCCAAATACAAATATGAAGCATTCTATAGGATAAAATGTCTCTAAGAAATAAATAAAAGAATCACCCCTGCCAGTGGGAGTGAACATACAACCTGACTCTCACCAATGGTTGGTTGAGAACTTCTTTACTGGGGTGGACTGGGGAGGAACGTTTACTCCTTGGTTTTCAAGGTTATGTACACATGAATCCAGTGACCTTTCTTGGAAGTCAAAGGGATGTATTTGGGACTGATGGTACAATTGGGAAATTCTTATATGAAAACAAAGTAAGACTAAATCAACATAACAAATCATTGCAACATGTGAATTTTATGTCCTGATCTAAATAAGCTGACTGCAAAAAAAATATTTTTAAGATAATTGAGAAATATGATTGTGGATGTAATATTAGATGACATTATAGAAATATCATTAATTTCCTTATCATAATAAGGTACCATGTTTTTTGTAAAAGGGAAGAGTTATAAATTTCATATAAAGATGTCTAAGGTTTGCTTTAAATACCCCATACCATTGAAAGATATTTTTGTTGGGTGAGCATATATGAAACAAGATTTTGTGGGTTGTGCTGGTTTCACCTTTTTTTATACACAATTGTCTTATATTTGAAAATTTCTGCTAAAAATTTAAATATAACTAAATTTCAGAAGAAATAAAAAATAGAAAGAAAGAACAAAGTAAGGGGAAAAGTAAGAAAAGAAGGAATAGAGGAAGGAGGAAGAAAGGAAGAAAGGAAGGGAGAAAGGAAGGGGACACCTTTTGTGTGGTGTTCCTCTCCACATAGTATTCTGCAACTGTTGCATTTGAGACTGAGGCATGAAAACCGGGGGAGAGGCTCTATCTTCTTAGGTCCCTGAAATATCATTAAGAAGTAGAATCTACTCACACTTCCAGCACTGCTACATGAAAAAGAAGTAACTGTCATTTGGGTGTAAGATATTATAAATTATTCTTATTTTTATTATAATTAATATAATCCAAATGATATGACTTTTTGAATACAATTATATATGCACTTAACTTTATAGGATGCTGAAAAAAATATTACCCATAGGAAAAAAATTAAATTCCTAGCAAGCAATATATAAAATCAACTTAGATTAAAAGGACATATTCAAAACAAAAAATAAACATTTATTATAAGTTATAGGCAACTATTTTTATGTCATAGTACAGAGCAATTTATCAAATAAGTTATAAAGAGTAATACATAAAAATATTGTCAACACATTTGACCACATAAAAAGTAAGATAATGTGTCCACTGAAAGATACCACCTAGAAGAAGATGGATAAGTTCCTAGAAAAAACTACCAAGTCATAAAAAGAAAACCTAAACAGACGAATAATGCACACGGTTTTTGAATAAGTAATCACAAAAACTCCCAACAAAGTCCTGAAAAGACAGATTCATGACTTAATTCTACCAAATGTTTAAATAATGATTAATGCCAATCCTTCTCAAAATATTCCAAGAAAAGTGAAGAGGAAGGATCACTTCTAAATTCATTTTACTAGGACAGCATTATCCTGGTACCAAAGACAGATAAAGACAGTACAGGAAAAGAAACTACAGGCAAAATCCCTAATACATATATGTACTTTTTTTGTTTTCAACAAAATACTAGCAAACTGGAATTCAACAGCACATTAAAGGGTTTTCACACCCTAATAAAGCACTATCCATCCCTGGGATTCAAGAATCGCTTAGCTTACGCAAATCAGTGAATGTGATACATAAAATGTATACAATGCAAGAAAAATATTATATGACATAATTATTTTTTAAATTTTATTAGTTTCTTGGGGGGCCTGGGTGGCTCAATACGTTAAGTGTCCGACTTTGATTCAGGTCATAATCTCATAGTTTGTGAGTTCAATCAAGCCTTGCATTGGGTTCTGTGCTGACAGCTCAGAGCCTGAAGCCTGCTTCACTTTCTATCTCCCTCTCTCTCTGTCCCTCCCTCCCTCTCTCCCCCCCCTCAAAGATATAAAACATTAAAAAAATATTTTTTGACATGATCTTTTTTTGAGGTTTTTATTTTAATTCCTGTTAGCTACCATATAGTGTTGTATTAATTTCAGGTGTAAAATGTAGTTATTCAAAACTTCCATACATCACCCTGTGCACATCAGGACAAGTGCATGCCTTAATCTCCATCACTTATTTAACCCATACACCCACGACTAGCAACCGTCAGTTTGTTGTCTATAATTAAAAGTCTGGTTTTTTTTTATTTGACTCTTTCTATCCTTCCCTTTTCTCCTTTGGTTTGTTTCTGAAATCCCAAATATAAGTGAAATCAAATATTAATTTTCTTTTTCTGATTGGTGTACTGATAGGCATGAAACTCTCTAACTCCATCCATGTCACTGCAAATGGAAAGATTCCATTCTTTTTTTTTTTTTAATCGTGGAATAATATTCCACTGTATATACCATTTCCTCTTTATCCATTCATCAATCAATGAACACTTAAGCTGCTTTCATATCTTGACTATTGTAAATAATGCTGCTATAAACATAAGGAGCAGGGATTTTTTTGCCTAGAATTTAGTATGGTTTCTATTTCTATAAGAGAAGTGATTTACGTGATTAACTGTGGAGAAACAAAAAGAGAAGTCAAGGGTCTGTGTTCTTGAATACTTATTGCACGACTGAAAAATAAATCCGCAATGTCTTAATACTCTATCTACCAATGCTTACCTATCATGGCTACTGAATTATCAGTAATATAGTAAAGCACCTCAACGATAAAAAGGATCTCAGAAGTACACTGGTTTGACAGCTTTGTCTTTCTTTCCTTCTTTCCTTCCTTCCTTCTTTCCTTCCTTCCTTCCTTCCTTCCTTCCTTCCTTCCTTCCTTCCTTCTTTCTTTCTTTCTTTCTTTCTTTCTTTCTTTCTTTCTTTCTTTCTTTCTCTCTTTCTTTCTTTCTTTCTTTCTTTCTTTCTACAAACATAGTGCAGTTGAATTAAATGATTGAGTAAGATGGTCTAAGACATTCTTGTTTCATTCCTTCAAATGTTCATATATTAAATTATTAAGAAGCAAAAACATACTAGAAATAATAGCATTTCTCCAGCCTTCTAGATTTGGGAGATTGCCATAGAAGCCCTCTTAATCAATACTGGGTTTGTTGTACCAATTATATAATCTCTTACATATCTGTGATTTATTTAGATACATTTTAAAAAATGTATTGAGAGATTTTGCAGTATTCTGCTTCTAAGTATATCAATGAAATTGGCAAACAGAGATTTAAGGGCACTTCCAACTGCCTGGAAATCTAGACAAATTATGATATTTAAATCACTTTTCCCCCTCTTACATTAGTGGGGATGGTATATTCACTAACAAAGATATCAAAGTACTTATTAATGACACTAATGTGATCTAAGCATGGGAGGAAAAAGGCCTTAATTGAAAGAGGAGTATTCAGGGGTTTATTATATCAGGCTTCTGGCATTGAAGCAAAAAACTTTTAATGAATGGCTAAATCAAGTACCCACAGAGCCTTGTTAAAAAACCTCCCAATTACCAAAATATATTTCTCCCTTAGAAACTTTGGTTAATTGGTTCTTTGATTTATTGGGGGAATTGAGGAAAATTCTCTGCAATTAGTAAGAGGCCTTTATTAACAAATTCAAATCAAACAAAGCTGTGTGGTTTCCATGGTAACACTTGGCAGAGAAATAAGTCTCATAAGCAATAAAGTGTCCTCTCTCTGAATTTATACCCAGCCAGTTAACTATAGCCAGCATATGCTTGATGCATAATAGTTACCAGTTATATGATAAGCTTTTTAACAGTTTAGCAGTTTCCTTCTATCTGAATATAAATACATGAAGCCACAATGGGTTCATTCAAGGTCATATGAAAATTAGACTGAATTATCAGTGTTAAAGGAAAGCACAAATTTTCATTTGAAAATACAATTATTATATCATTCATTTTAATGAACCTGGAATACGTATAAGGAAATTTCATAAAAACGTGCTTTATCAAACTAGGAAAGTAAAAATATATTGAGAGAACACATTTCATATCATATTTCATATCCATGAAATGATAATGAATTATTTTATCTCTGTGAAGAGGGATAGTCTATAAGCATACAAAAGATCCAACTAGATAATTATCTCTGAGTTTATAGCATCTCATCAAACTTATAAATAGACAGAAAGTATATGCTTCAAATTCAGAATGCTTTAATAAAAGAAAAATGCTTAATATAGTTTGAAATATTTGAAACATACAGATAAGAACAGAAATAGTTCACATTTAGAAACCTAGCACCTGGGTTAATCTTACTTAAAATTTGTATTTGTTTATGATACTTAAAAACAGAAATATAGATAGAAATGAGGCCCAGCGGTTCCTTCCCTAATCCCTTCTTTATTTTTTCCCACTTTCTATTGGTATTGCAGTAACCAGTAGCATAAAATCAGTATTAGGCCATCCCTGTGTGTGGTAAATACTATAGATTTTCTCATTCAAGCTTCCTTTCACCGTTCTTCTATTTGGAATGTAACAAAAATGATTCCCAGACTTCTTGCTTCCTTAATCTTCTACACGTATAAACTATTTGGCTATTTGTGTGTCCACCCAGTAATTGAAATGTGGATTTGGACCAGAGGTCACTTCTGCCTCCATTTGCCCATTGTCACCATGAATCAACACTTTGCATGTGGGAGCAGCCATATCCTCCACAGCAGTCTGCCAGCATCCATTCCGTTTCTTCCTGTAAAAAATATTTTCATAGTAGGAACAATGTTTTCATCACTTCTGAATTATGTTGGGGCAGAGACCGTGAGATGGAGATATTCTCTAGATGTTCGGCATCAAATTCCTTTAGGAAAAACCTTTCTGTTTAGATTCTTGCACTAATAATTATAGAAGTAAAAAAATGAGTAGTTTCAGTTTTGGCTAAAAATGTATAAATGCAAAAAGTTTACTATCACTTGAAACACCGTAATATTTTAAACATATATCATGCATCTTATTAATAAGTGCTAACTTAGACAAACAATGGTTAATATTGTAGATATATGCAGTGATGCAGTTGTACATCATTCACATTAATTGTGGAATTAAATTGTGTTTAATCAATTTCTACCATGACTTGTTTATCAATTCTTATGTTAATATGAATTTGAGTCATTCCTACAAGCAGTAGAGCAATACATGAATATTCTTATGCATGTTTCAAAGTCTCTAAGTGTTATACTACTATCCAAGTCTCTTGTTATTGTTCAACTATTTTTAAATGCATATTACTTTTATAAGTTTAAACTTCTATGAACTGTCTATAAATTGATGAATAGTTTCTAGTGTGTGGTGATAGTATTAATTTTAAATTTACTTTTCAAATATTTATTTTTTATTTTTATTTATATCACATGAGGGGGAGAAAGGGGCAGAGAACGAGAGATAATCTTAAGCAAGCTTCATGCTCAGCATAGAGCCAGATGTGGGTCTTAATCCCACAACTTTGAGATCATGACCTGAGCAGATATCAAGAGTTGGGCACTTAACCCACTGAGCTACTCAGGCACCCCAATAGTAAATTTAAATTTTGAGAATGAATTTGTCTTGTTCTAAAATATTCAATACAGAGTGTCTTGTTTTCTTTATATACATAATCATATCATATTAAAATGATTGTATTTTTACAATTTCCAGATAGATCATATGACATATATTTTTTTTATTTTGCTGCATTGTTAAATTAAAAAAAGATTCAAATCATGTAATTTCTTGTATCCTGATTTCAATTGAGACTTGATATTAATTTGGGATTATTAAAACTTCCAAATTTCATGACTATATTATACATCATGACTATATTAATATTATGTATATATGCATATATACACTTTTATTAGTTCAAATAAGTTTACTTACTTTGATAAGAAAACAATTGTTTTCTTATCAACAAATAATTTTGAAAGCTATACAGATGGCCAATAGAAACACATAAAGGTACTCAGCATCATGATCATCAGGGAAATGCAAGTCAAAATTACAATCACATCTGTCAGAATGACTAATATTAAGAACAAAGGAAACGGGTGGTGATAAAAAAGTGAAGAAAAGAGAGCCCTCCTGCACTGTTTTTGGGAATGCACACTGGTGCAGCCATAGTGGAAAACATTATGGAGGATCCTCTAAATGTTAGAAATAGAATTACCCTATGATCCAGCAATGGCGTTACTAGGTATCTACACAAAGAATACAAAAATATTGACTGAAAAGGATACATGCACCCCAATGTTTATAGCAGCATTATATACAAGAGCCAAAATAAAGATACAGCCCAAGTGTCATAGATTGATGAATAGATAAGGAAGATATGTTATGTGTGTATATACACACAATCACATACACACACTATGTATATATATATATATATACATATATATATATACACACACACACATATATTATATATATACAATGGAAAATTACTCAACCATAAAAAAGAATGAGGTCTTGCCACTTTCTACAACATACCTGGAGATAGAGACTATATTCTAAGTTAAATACTTTGTTGGAGAAAGACAAATACCATATGATTTTACTCATATGTAGAATTTAAGAAATGAAGCAAAGGAGCAAAATGAAAATAAGAGAAAGGGAGAGGCAAAGCCAGAAATAGACACTTAATAATAGAGGGCAAACTGATGGTTAACAGAAGGGTGATGGGTGGGAAGATTGGTTAAATAGGTGATGGGGATTAAAGGTAATAATTGTGATGTGTACTGGGTGTTGTATGGAGGTATTAAACCAGTATATTGTATAGCTGAAACTAATATTACACTGTATATTAACTAACTGAAATTTAAACAAAAGTTATCAGATTTTTTTGTGTTGAGTTTGATAAGTTCTTTATAGACTTTGAATACTAACCCTTTATCAGACATGTCATTTGCAAATCTCTTCTCCCATTATGAAGGTTGCCTTTTAGGTTTGTTTTCTTTGCAGTGCAGATGCTTTTTATCTTGATGAAATCCTAATAGTTCATTTTTGCTTTTTTCCCTCTTGCATTTGGAGATGTGTCTACAAGAATTTGCTATGGCCAAAGTGAAAGAGGTTACTGCCTGTGTTCTCTTCTAGGATATGAATGGTTTTCTGTCTCAATTTAGGCCTTTCATGCTTTTGAATTTATTTTTGTGTGTGGTGTAAGAAAGTGATCCAGCTTCATTCTTTTACATGTTGCTGTCCAGTTTTCCCAACATCATTCGTTGAAGAGACTGTCTTTTTTTCTATTGGATATTCTTTCCTACCTTGTTGAAAATTAGTTGACCATATAGTTATGGGTCCATTTCTATGTGTCTGTTTTAGTGAGTCATATAGATCTCTGTGTCTGTTTTTGTGTCAGTATCATACTGTCTTGATGATATAGCTTTGTAATATAACTTGAAGTCTGGAATGTGATGCTTCAAGATTTTCTTTTTTCCTTTTTTTCCTTCAAGATTGCTTTGGCTATTCAAGGTCTTTGTGGTCCATACAAATTTTAGGATTGTGTGTATTATCTTTGTGAAAAGGTTGATGGTATTTATAGGGATTGTATTGAATGTGTAGATTGTTTTGTGTAGTATAGACATTTTCACAATTATTTGTTCTTCCAATTCATGAACATGTAATATTTTTCTAATGAATTCTTTGTGTCCTCTGAATTTTTCTTCATCAGAATTTTATAGTTTTTATAATACTGTAAAAACTATAGTTTTTATAGTTTTATAATACTGTAAAAAGATCTTTTACATCTTTGGTTAGGTTTATTCCTATGTGTCTTATGGGTTTTTGTGTAATTGTACCTGTGACATATTTATTGATTTCTCTTTCTGCTGCTTTGTTATTGGTGTAAAGACATGCAATAGATTTCTGTACATTGATTTTTTTATCCTGCAACCTTGCTGAATTAGTGTATCAGTTCTAGCAATTTTCCATTTAAGAAATGGGCAGAAGACATGAATAGACATTTTTTGAAAGAGGCATGCAGATAGATAACAAGGAAATGAAAAGATACTCAACATCACTCATCATCAGAAAAGTACCAAACAAAACTACAATAAAAACTACCTCTCACCTGTCATAATGGCTAAAATTAACAACACAGGAAACAACAGATTTTGGGAAGGATGTAGAGAAAGAGGATGTTTCTTACACTGTTGGTGGAATGAAAACTGGTGCATGAACTCTGGAAAACAGTGTGAAGTTTCCTCATAAAGTTAAAAATAGAATCACCCTATGACTCAGTAAGTGTGTGAGTGTGTGTGTGTGTGTGTGTGTAGAATACATCCATCAAAGAGAATGAAATCTTGTTACTTGTAATGACAGTAATGGTGCTAGAGTGTATAATATTAAGTTAAATAAGTCATGTAGAAAAAGACAAGTACTACATGATTTCGCTAATATGTGGAATTTAAAAAACAAAACATAAGAACATTTAAGATAATAAAAAGAGAAAATGGCAAGAGAGCAAACTAAGGATTGCTGGATGGGAGGTGGCAGGGGAATGTGTTACATAGATAATGGTTATTAAGGTAGGAATTTGTTGTGGTGACCACTGGGTATTATACGTAAGTGATGAATCACTAAATTTTACTGCTGCAACTAATATTATACTATATTTTTAAAAGTTTATTTTTTGTTTGAGAGAGACAGAAAATAAAAGCAGAGGAGGGGAAGAGAGGAGAGACAGAATCCCAAGAAGGCAACGCATCATCAGTGTAGATTTGATGTGGGGCTTGAACTCACAAACTGTGAGATGATGACCTGAGCCGAGATCAAAAGTTGGACGCTTAACCAACTGCATCACCCAAGTGCCCCTATACTATATGTTAACTAACTGGAACTGAAAGAAAAAATTGAAACATTTTAAAGGCATACTTACAAAGAAGGAAAAAAAAAGGACTTGAATTCTGGTGAACACATTTTTCTACCCTGCATGTTTTTCTCAGATAATCTGGAAATACAATGTATTCTATTAATAAAGGCTGAAATCAATTCAATTAAAAAAAATAAACAGGAGCACCTGGGTGGCTCAGTCAGCTTGGCGTTCGACCTCAGATCAGGTCATAATCTCAGTTTGTGGTTTTGAGCCCCACTTTGGGCTCTGTGCTGACAGCTAGCTCAGAGCCTGAAGCCTGTCCAGATTCTGTGTCTCCCTCTCTCTCTGACCCTCCCCTGCTCACACTGTCTCTATGTCTCTCTATCAAAAAATAAATAAAACATTAAAAAAACAGAATGTCCACATTAAAAAAAAAAAAAAAACAAGCCTTGAACCTATCTCACTCCACAAGTAAAAGTTATTTCAAGGTGGATCTTATATCTAAATGTGCAAATAAAAATTTTAAATCATAAGACTTATAAAAAAATAAGCTTGGATGATGACAGTGGAGTAGAACCCTAGGCTTCCCTTATCCCATGAATACTACTAGATAACTAAGAAATCATCTTATATAACCAAGTTATAATTAACTGGAAGAATAAACTCCACAACTAAAAATAGAGAAGAGGCCACCTCAGAAAATAGTAGGAAGTATGGATATGTAGTTTACGAGAGAGATGGATCATGGACACTGTGGCACTGTGGTGGGGAGTGAGCCATGATTACAGAGAAGGGCAAGAGACAGTATAACACACAGAGGAGTGCAAGGGGAAGAGTTCCCATTGGACTTGGCTTGGAATGGAAGAGGGATTGACTTGTGTGACTTCTGGCAAACAGCAAGGCTTAAAGCCTAGAGTTTTAATGGTCAGCAGGCTTGTCTGAGATAGATCCTGGATGGCATTGCATTACTTTCTGAGAGGCCAGCCAAACAAACCATGAACATGGCATAGAAGCACCAATCTGAAGAGTGCCTAGGACACATGGTGGGGAGGTTATTTACACATATCAAAGTGCATCCTAGACAGTCAGTATTCACACAGAGACCCTTCCAAAAGCAAAGAAAGTGACCAGTGCTATATCCCTCCCTCACTCTTCAGCATGAGCACAGGGCAACCTGTGGGAACCAATTCAGTGCTCTCACTCCTTACCTAAGTGCTTACATGAAGCCCTGCCTGCCCCCACCTAGCTCCAGATGAACCACTCTAGAGTTAGATAAAATTCACTATATTTATGCAAAGGATCAACCACTGAACAAAAATGGCAAAGAGAGACTTTGCAAATGACTGACCTGAAGGATAAAGTGGCCAGGACACAAGAGAACACATGCAGCACACATTGGAGACACATATGAAAGAACCATGCCCTGAGGAACAGGGGACACTACACAGCAGGACACTACATGAACTTTTTTTCATAAGGCCACTACCCTCAAAACAGGAGACATTGTTGACTTTCCTATACACAGAAACATGTACAGGTACTCAGACAAAATGAGAAAACAGGGAAATTTGTCCGCAATGGAAGAAGAGGACAAGTCCATAGCCAGAGATCTAAGTGAAATAGATATAAGGAACATTACTCATGGAGTATTTAAAGCAATGATCATGAAGCTCTACACTGCATTTGAGAAAATAGTGGAATAGGGATGTCTGGGTGGCTCAGTCAGTTAGATGTCTGACTTTGGATCAGGTCATAATCTTGCAGTTTGCCAGTTTTAGCCCCACACCGGGTTCTGGTCCCACACAGGCTCAGAGCCTGGAGTGTGTTTCAGATTCTGTATTACCCCCCCCTCCTCTGCAACTCCACTGCTTGCACCCTATCTCTTTCTCTCTCAAAATAAATTTTGAAAACTTTAAAGAAAGAGAGAAAAGAGCAGAAGAAATGACTGAGGACATTAACATGGAGATAAGGAACAACATAGTAGAGATAAAGGGCTCAATAAATAAAATGAGAAACACACATCATGGAGTAAACAACAGGCTAGAACAGACAGCTGTCAATGACCTACAAGATAGAGCAGTGGAAAATAATCAAACTGAAAAAAAAAGAAAATATAAATATGCAAAGTAAGAATAGACTTAGTTAATTCGGTGACTCCATAAAACACAATAACAGTATGAGTCCCAGAAGAAGAGAGAGAAAAAGGGGGACAGAAAATTTACTTGAAAAGCATAATAGCTGCAAACTTCTCAAATTTGGGGAAGGAAATACATATCCAGATCCAGGATGGACAGATAATCCACATAAAAAAATATTTTGCAATTAAATTGGCAAAAATTTTTAGAGTTTTCTTGCTTGCTTGCTTTTCTTGCTTGCTTGCTTCTCTTGCTTGCTTGCTTCATTCATTCATTCATTCATTCATTTTGAGAGGAAGAGAGCACAGGAGAGGGAGAGAGAATCCCGAACTGGCTTCACACTGCAGATGCAGAGCCTGACATGGAGCTCAAACTCATAAACTATGAGATCAAGACCTGAGGTGAAGTCAAGAGTCAAACATTTAACCACCCAGGCACCCCACAAAAGAAAAAGTTTAAACGAGCAAATCAAAAGAAGATAGTAACATAGGAAAAACAACCCAAAAAGGTAGCAGAGGATACGTCAGTAGAAACTATCCAAGCCAGAAGAGAGCAGAATGATATACAGAAAGTGCTGAAGGGGAAAAATTTGTAACTAAGAATACACTATTCACCAGGGCTATCATTCAGAGTACCAGGAGAGATACAGAGTTTCTCAAACAAAAAACCAGCTCCACAAGAAATATTAAAACGTATGTTTTGAGTGGAAAGAAGAGATCAAAATTGACAGTATAAAGGTAAGAAACACAAAAGCAGTAAAAATGAACATTTGTGTAAAAATGTATTCAATGAAGTCACAAAATAAGAGCATGTAGATATGACAATATACATGCTAAAATGTGGGGGATGGTAGGAGTAAAGAATAGGTTTAAACATTAATGACCATCATTTTAATATAGACTTCATATGCAGAACAGGTTAAATACAAACTTAATGGTAACTATATTTTAAAACCCACCAATAAATATATAAAGTGTAAAGAGAAAGGACTCGGAATATATCAATAAGGAAAATCAGCAAACCATGAACAGGAGAAACATCAAAGAAAATAAGAAAAAAAATCTTAACCACAAAACAAATAATAAAATGACAATAAAATATCTATCAATAGTGAATTTGAATATAAATGCACTAAGTGCTACAATCCAAGATATATGGTAGCAGAATGGATAAAAAGTCAAGAGCCATGAATATGCTGCCTCCAAGAAACTCATTATAAACCTAATGACACAGCAGATTGAAACCTAACCTAACCTGCAGATTGAAAATGAGGGGATGGAGAAAGATCTATCATGCAAATGGATTTCAAAAGAAAGCCAGACCAACAATACAGATATCAGACAAAGTAAACTTAAAAACAAAGATTGTAACAAGAGAAAAATAAAGACACAATAATAATAAAGGGGACAATCCAAAGAGAATATATGACAAATGTAATTGTTTATGCAGCACTATAGAAGTACCTAGAGATACAAAAGAGTTAATAAAAAAACATAAAGAAATTAATTGATAATATTACAATAATACTAGGATACTTTAACACCTCATTTACATTAATGAATACATCATTTAAACAGAAAATCAACAAGTAAGCACTTTGAAGGACACACTGAAACATGAATTTAACACATTTTTTTGAACATTCCATCCTAAAACAGAAGATACCTGTTTTTCAAATATACATGGAACATTGTCCAGAATAGATCACCTATTAGGCCACAGAACAAACTTCAACAAATTCATGAAGATTAAAGTCATATCATGCGTCTTTTCCCATCACAATGCTATGAAACTAGAAGTCAATCACAAGAACAAACCTGGAAAGAGCACAAATATACTGAGGTTAAACAACATTCTACTAAACAATGAACAAGTCAACCAGGAATAAAAGAAACTTAAAAAGTACCTGAAGGGGCGCCTGGGTGGCTCAGTCGGTTAAGTGTCCGACTTTGGCTCAGGTCATGATCTCACGGTTCGTGGGTTCAAGCCCAGCGTTGGGCTCTGTCCTGACAGCCAGCTCAGAGCCTGGAGCCTGTTTCAGGTTCTGTATCTCCCTCTCTCTCTGACCCTCCCCTGCTCATACTTGCTCTCTCTCACTCTCTCTCTCTCAAAAACAAACAAATCGCTTTAAAATAAATAAAATAAAATAAAATATAAAATAAAATAAAATAAAATAAAATAAAATAAAAAAAGTACCTGAAAACAAATGACAATAAAAACACAATGGTCCAAAACCTTTGGAATGCACCCAAAGCAGTTCCAATTCTAAAAGTGAAGTTTACGGTAATAAAGGCCTATCTCAAGAAACAAGAAACATTTCAAATAAACAACCTAAAGTTCCTAGAAAAGCAACAACAAACAAAACATAAAGCCAGCAGAAGAATGTAACTAGTAAAGTTAGAGAAAAATAAATTATATAGAAACTTTTTAAAAAAATCAATGAAACTATGAGCTGGTTCTTTAAAAAATAATAATAGAATTGATAAGCCTCTAGCCAGACTTATTAAAAAGAAAAGAGAAAGGATCCAAATAAATCAAATCTCAAATTAAAATAAGTAAATAATAACCAATGCTATCTAAATACCAATAATTATGAGGGAATATTATAAAAAGCTATGCCAACAAATTGGACAACATAGAAGAAATAGAAAAGTTCCTAAAAACATACTAACTACTAAACTTAACAGGAAGAAACAGAAAACCACAAATGAATGACAACCAACAACAAAATTGAATCAACTATAGAAAAGAAAGAAGGAAAGAAAGAAAGAAATCCCAAGAAAATCTAGGACCAGATAGCTTCACAGGAGGAATTCTACCAAATATTTGAAGAAGAGCTAATATCTATTCTTCTCAAACTGTTCAAAAACTTAGGAAAGAAAGAAAAAAAATCCAAATCTATTCTATTAGGTCAGCATTGACATGATACTAAAACCAGATAATGACACCACTGATAAAAAACAAAAAACAAACAAACAAGCAAAAAATATTACACATCAATATTCCAATGAAAAAGTGTTCCAAAATTCTCACAAAAATTCTACAAAGAAATTTTGACAATACATTAAAAATCATACACCAAAATCAAGTGAGATTTATTTCTGGCTGTAGAGTGTTTGAATACTTGCAAATCAAAAAATGTGATACATCACGTCAATAAGAGAAAGGATAAGAAGTAGAAGATCAAAACAATAGATGCAGAAAAAAGTATTTGACAAAGTACAACATCAATTCATGATGAAAATCTTCAACAAAATGTTTACTGGGAACATACTTAACAAAATAAAATCCATCCCTGAAAAACCCATAGCTAATCTCATTTTTAATCAGGAAAAACTGACATCTTTCCCCCTAAGTAGGAACACAAGGATGTCCACTGTCACCATTTTTATTCAACATAGTACTGTCTTAACCATAGCAGTTAGACAAAAAAAAAAAAAAAAAAAAAAAAAAAGTAAGAGGAATCCAAATTGGTAAGGAAGAAGTAAAACTTACACTATATGCAGATGCCATGATACTCAATATAGAATATCTGGAAGACCCTATCGAAAAACTATGAGAACTGATACATGAATTCAGTAAGGTTGCAGGATAGAAAACAATGTACATAAATCTGTTGCATTTCTATGCACCAAGAATGAAGCAGCAAAAGAGAAATTCAAGGAATCAATCCCATTTACAATTGCACCAAAAACAATAAGATACCCAGGAATAAACCTAATCAAAGAAGAGAAATGCCTTTATTCTGAAAACAAAAAATCACCGATGAGAGAAATTGAAGAAGACACAAAAAATAAAAAGACATTCCATGCTCATAGATTGGATAGAAAAAAAACATCGTTAAAATATCTATACTACTCAAAACAATCTACATATTTAATGCAATCCCTATCAAAATACCAACAGTGTTTTTCACATACCTTTAACAAACAATTTGCATGGAACCACAAAAGACCCTTAATAGCCAAAGCCACCTTGAAAAAGAAAAGCAATGTTGGAGGCATCAGAATTCAAGACTTCAAGTTATATTACAGAGCTCTAGTGACCAAACAGTATGGCACAGGCATAAAATCAGACATATGGATCAATGAAACAGAATAGAAAACCCTAAAATGGATCCACGACTATATGGTCAACTAATCTTTGACAAAGCAGTAAAGAATGTCCCATGAGAAAAAGACAGTCTTCAAAAACTGGTGTTGGGGAAACTGGACAGTAACAAAAGAATGAACCTGCACCACATGCTTAAAACATACACAAAAATAATTTTGAATGGATGAAATACTAAAATTTGAAACAGGAACCATCAAAATTCTAGAGAAGAACACAGGCAGCAACCTCTTTGACCTTGACCATAACAACTTCTTACTAGACATGTTTCTAGAGGCAAGGGGCAAAAAAAGCAAAAATGAAATATTGGGAATTTAAGATAAAAGGCTTATGCACAGTGAAAGAAACAAAATAACAACAACAACAACACCTAAAAGTGTCCCATGGAAGGGGAGAAGATATTTGCAAATGACATATCTGATAAAGGACTAGTATCCAAGATCTAACAAGAACTAAGAAAACTTAATATCCCCAAAATAATACAATTAAAAGTGCGGAGACTATATGAACATTTTTCCAAAGACCTCTAGATGGCCAATATACAAACGGAAATATGTTCATCACTTACCATCAGGGAAATGCAAGTCAAAATGTTTTGCAGACCTTGAAATAAATTTTTAATAGAGACCTTTATGCTAGCTGTAAAAATGGGAACTGTTATTTCTTCTTTTCGATTCTATTTTCATGTTCTGTTATTTTTCTTTTCGTTTTTTGTTTTTTTGTTTGTGCCTTTTTATACTGACAAAATCTCTAGAATTATGTTGAATAACACTTATGAGAACAGTCTCCTTGCCTCTGTGAGTGGGGGAGTTATGTGGAGTAAGGCAAGGGAGAATTTTCTGGGGTAGTAGATTTATTCTCTATTTTATCACAATATGGTCACCCGAGTAACATTTTTCCAAAATTAGTAAAATGCACACATAATACTTGTACATTTAACTGTAAAAATTTTAAATAAAAAATAACATTTCTAAGAGAATATTTGCTTTATTCATCTCTTATATTCTAAACAGAAGCTACTTTTAAAAAATTACACAATGTGAAATTCAAATCATGTAAATTTTATGAAAATGTAACAGAACCTGTAAGTTTAACTTTTTTTGTATTACCAATCACATTTGCATTGCAAGTTCCATGTGTTTAAATTTTGATATATAATTATTTATAAATGATAAAAGCATTAATTTAAAAAGATGTGAAATGCTGCTGATCATATTTTGCACAATTTGGTTAACAGAATGTTGAGGAAACAGTTAAATATATTTAAATATTGACTACACTAATAAGATATTCGGCCTCAAAACAGGAATGTTTTTGAAATTCATGACTATTATATGAAACAGAAAATTTTAAATTGGTAAACATATATCATGTATGAAATAATAAGCATGATCATAAAGTTCTAAGTACTTCATATTTTTGGCTAAGAAACTGGTATAAGCTCTTCACAAAATATGTATAGGGAACTGTTTTCTATTTTTCTGTGTTGTGGATTCAACCTCTTGAGTTGTTTATTTTTGATTGTTGAAGATTTGCATATGTAAATAATACCCAATTTCACATTATATGAATAATACTTATTAGGACCTATTTGAATCAATGTTATATTCGTTGAACTGCAAATAGTCCTTTTTTCCCATGTATATTTTTTCCCCATGCACTAGGTCCCTTTTCTTGTTTTGTTGATGGTTTCTTTTGCTATGCAAAACCTTTTCATTTTGGTGTAGTACTGCAGTGTTTTTTTGTTTTGTTTTGTTTTCTCACCGATGCTTAAAAAGACATGTCCATAAATATGTCGCTGAAGTTAATATCAATACTGGCTATGTTTTCTTTTATGGGTTTATGGCTTAAATTCTCACCGTAAGGATTTTAATCCATTTTAATTTTATTTTTGTGTATAATTTAAGAAAGTGGTTCAATTTGATTCTTTTGTATGTAGTTATCCAATTTTCCCAACACCATTTATTGATGATACTTGTTTTTTCCTTTGTATATTCTTGTGTCCCTTTGCCATAGATTTATTGATCATATAGATTTGGGTTTATTTCTGGACTTTTTAACCTGTTCCATCAATGTATGCATCTATTTTTTGTGCAGGTACCATACTGCCTTGATTATAATAGCTTTGTTATGTATCTTGAGATCTTAGTTTGTGGTATTTCCATCATTGTTCTTTCTCAAGATTGTTTTGGCTATTCAAGGTCTTTTGTGGTTTCATTAAAATTTTAAAATTCTTATTCTAGCTCCATGAAAAATATCATTGGTGTTTTGATAGGTATGAAATTGAATCTCTAAATTACTTTGTATAGAATATACATTTTAACAGTATTAATTCTCCCAATTCATAACTATGGTATATCCTTCCACTTATTTGTATCATTTTCAACTTCTTTCCACAATGTCCAATAGTTTGAAGTGTATAGGTCTTTCATGTATTTGCTTTAATTTATTCCTGGGTGATTTTTGGGGGGCTGCAATTATATAGGAGATTGGTTTTTTTAATTTCTATTTTTGATGCTTCATTATAAGTATATGGAAACATAACTAATTTGTGTATATTAATTTTACATCTTGCAGTTTTATGGAATTTATTAGCTCTAGTAATTTTTTGCTAGAACCTTTGAGGTTTTCTATATATTGTATAATGTCATCTGCAAATAACAGTTTTACTTCTTCCTTCAAATTTAGATGTCTTTTATTTATTTATTTTTCTTGCCGTATTTCTGCAGTTAGAAATTCCAGCACTAAAAAAATTAGTGAGACTGGATATCCTTGTCTTCTTCCTGATCTTAGAAAAAAGACTTTCAGTTTTTCTCCATTGAGTATGATGTTAGCCATGTTTCTTTGTTGTTGTTGTTTTAATTTATAACATTTATTATGTCGAGATATGTTGCCTCTGATGTATTGCATTGATTTACTTCTGAATATTAAACCACACATGAAATAAATCCAACTTGATCATGGTGAATGATCCTTTTAATATACTATTCAATTTGGCTTCCTAATATTTTGTTGAGAATTTTTACATCTATTGGCTTATAATTTTCTCCTTCTCCTCTTCTTTCCCCTCCTCCTCATACTTCTGCTTCTTCTGATTCTTCATCATCTTTCTCTTCTTGTGTCTTTGGTTTTGTTATATGGGCAATATTAGACGTGTAGAGTGAATTTAGAAGTTCAGATTTTCTATTTCTGAATCAAACCGGGAGCATCATACATGTATAGGAGTTTATTCATTTCTTCTAAGTTGTCCAATTTATTGCATGTATATTTTTTCAGTTTTTAATGTTTGTTATTTTTTTATTTAGAGAAAGAGAGAGTAGAGGAGGAGCAGAGAAAGAAGAGGAAAGGAAATCCCTAGCAGGCTCTGTACTATCAGCACAGAGCCCAGTGATATGCTCTAAATCATGAACTGCCATATAGTGAGCCAAAATCAAGAGTCAGATACTTAACCCACTGAGAAGCCCAGGCCCAAATATTTCTAAAAATTTTTAAACATTTATTTACTTTTGAGAGACAGAGAGAGCCAGATCATGAGCAGGGGAGGAGCAGAGAGAGAGGGGCACACAGAATCAAAGCAAGCTCAAGGCTCGGAGCTACCAGCACAGAGACCAACGTGGGGCTCAAATCCATTAACTGTGAGATCATGACCTGAGCCAAAGTCCGTTGCTCAACCGACTGATTCACCCAGGAGCCCCTATGAATTGTGACATATAAATGGATATATAAGTATTTTATAATATTATGTTAATATTGTATTTCTGTGGTGTTAGTTGTTATTTCTCCTTTATGTCTCATTTTTTGAGTACTATCTCATTTTTTTCTTGATGAGTCTGTCTAGATGTTGATCATTTAAAAAAACAGATTTACTATTTGACAATAAACTATTTGTAAAAAAAAAAAAAAAAAAAAGATCATGACCTGGACCGAAACTAAGAGTCCCACCCTTAACCGACTGAGCCACCCAGATCCCCCCTGCCTGTTCTACATTTTTAAAAAATAATAATAAACTACATTCATTCCCTGTAAAAAAAAAAAAAAAACAGATTTACTTTTCCCTTTTTCACTTATTTTGTCTTTATTTCTGCTATGCTCTTTAGTATTTCTTTTTTTCTATTATGTCTTGACTTAGTTCTTATTTTTTCTATTTCTTTTATGTGTATAGTTAGGTTGTTTATTTGAGATCTTTCTTCTTTTTTTGAAGTAGATTTGTATTGTTAGAAACCTCTTTCATAGATACTATATGTTTGCACGTATAGGAGGATTGGGAGGAACTTAAAGGAGGGCCATGGGGGAGAAAAAGGGGAAAAATAGTAGAAGAGATGGAGGGAGGCAAACCATGAGAGACTCTAGAATGCAGAGAACAAACTGAGGGCAGATGGAGGGGAGTGGGGGGCGGTGATGGGCATGGAGGAGGGCACTTGTTGGGATGAGCACTGGGTGTTATATGGAAACCAACTCGACAATTAACTATTAAAAAATAAACCTTCTTGCAAATATATAAATAAATAAATAAACATTAAAAAGATTTTTAAAAAGAACTGCTTTTGATATAGCCACAAAATTCTTCATTTTCATTTGTCTCTACATATTTTTGTGCATTCTATGTCATATCCTTTTTGACACAATGGTTTTCTCCTTTAGATTTTAATTCTTTAAATGTTTATTTATTTAGTTTTGAGGGCAAGAAAGAGCACAGGTGTGAGAAAAGGAGGTCAAGAGAAAGAGGAAGAGAGAGAGAGAGAGAGAGAATCCCAAGTAGGTTCAACACTGTCAGCATAGATCCCAACACAGAGCTCCAACCCACAAACTGTGAGATTATGATCTTAGCTGAAATCAAGAATCAGACACTTAACCGACTCAGCCACCCAGGTGTCCCAAAATGTTATTTTTAAGTAATCTCTACACCCAACATGGGGCTCAAACTCACAATCCTGAGATCAAAAGTTGCATAGTTCATTGACTGTGCCAATCAGGCAACCCCTTTGTTTGCTTACTAACATGTTGTTAACCTTCAAATGTTTGTGTCTCCCCGCGTTTTTTTTTGTTGTTGTTGTTGTTGGGTTTCTTTTGTTTTTTTGTGGGTTTTTTTTGGTATTTGATTTCTAGTTTATACTGTTGTAGTCAGGAAAGATACTTGCTATGATTTCAATCTTCTTAAATTTGTTGAGATTTTTGTGGCCCAGTATGTGATCTATCATGGAGAATACACCATGGGCACTTGAAAAGAACATGCATTCTGCCATTTTTGGATGAAGTGTTCTATGTATATGTGTTAAGTCTATTTGATCTAATGTGTCATTCAGAGCCACTGTTTGTTCTTGCTGTTGTTGTTTTTACTTTTGTGGTTTTGTTGTTGATTTTGTGTTTAAATAATCTATCTGATAATGTAGGGGGTGTTAAAGGTCCTACTATTATTGCATTACTGTAGATTTTGTAATATCTGTTAATATTTGCTTTATTTATTTAGGTGTTCCAATTTTGAACGCATAGATATTTACGATTGTCATATCTTGCTGTTGGTTTGGTATTTTTATTATTATGTAATTTCCTTCTTTATCTTTTCCTAGAGCCTTTGTTTTAAAGCATAGTTTTTCTACGAATTGCTATTCTGACATATTTTTGCTTCCATTTGCATGAAGTGTCTTTTTCCATTTCTTCACTTTCAGTCTTTATGTGTCCTTAGGTCTGAAGTGAGTCACTTGTAGGAAGCATTGTAATGAGTATTATTTTTAATTTTTTCAATCTTTATTTATCTTAGAGAGGGACGGAGCACAAGCAGGGGAGGGGGAGAGAGAGAGGCAGACATAGAATCCAAAGCAGGCTTCAGGCTCTGAGCTGTGAGCACAGAGTCTGACACAGGGCTGGAACCCATGTACCACAAGATCATGACCTGAGTCCAATTTGGCTGCTTAACCAACTGAGCCACCCAGATGCCCTTATGGGTATTTGTTTTTAATACATTAAGTCATTTTATGTCTTTTGATTGGAGAAATTACTGCATTTCCATTTAACTGATTATTGCTAGATCTGGAATTACCGACATTTTGTTAAGTACTTTGTGTATGTTTTTGTAGTTCTCTATTCATTTCTTCTTTTCTCACTCTCTTTCCTTGTGGTTTGATGGTTTCCTTTGGTTTTATTTGGATCTCATTTATTTGGTTTGGATCTCATTATTTTTATTTGTAATGCATCTATTACAGGTTTCTGACTTGTGGTTACATTTTGGTTTATATGTAACACTCTCTGTGTATAATAGTTTATATCATATTGATGCTGCTAAAGGTAAAGTATATTCTAAAAACATTAAATTTTTACTTACTCTTTATAGATATTAAACATACTTCATATTTTACTTTTTTAAAATTTTATTAATCCTTTGGCTAAGTTTTATAGATATAATTGATTTTATATTTTTTCTCTTTTAACTTCCATACTGACTTTATAAATGATGAATCTATTACTTTGAGCATATGTTTCCTTTTTTTCTGTGTGAAATTTTTTCCTTTCATAATATTCTTAGTTCTAGCTACAGCCTTTTTTTTCCACATAAAGAATTCTCTGGGGCGCCTGGGTGGCTTAGTCGGTTAAGCGTCCGACTTTCGCTTGGGTCATGATCTCGCGGTTCGTGGGTTCGAGCCCCGCGTCGGGCTCTGTGCTGACTGCCAGCTCAGAGCCTGGAGCCTGTTTCAGAGTCTGTGACTCCCTCTCTCTCTGACCCTCCCCCTGCTCATGCTGTCTCTCTCTCTCTCTCCTAGAAATAAATAAAACATTAAAAAAAAAAAAAAAAGAATTCTCTTACATTTTCTGTAAGGTTGGTTTGGTGGAAATTAACTCCTTCAACTTTTATTTATCTGGGAAACTCTTTACTTCTCTTCAATTTTGAATGGTAACCTTGTCAGGTAGAGTAATTTTGGTTCCAGTTTCTTCCTTCCTTCCTCCCTTCCTTCCTTCCTTCCTTCCTTCCTTCCTTCCTTCCTTCCTTCTTTCTTTCTTTCTTTTCATCTTTACTTTGAATACATAATGGCATTCACTTATGGTCTGTAAAATTTCTGCTGAAAAAATCAACTGATAGTCTTATGTAGTTTCTCCAGGTGTACCTTCTTTTAAACTCTTCTCTTGGTGCTTTTAAAATCCTAATTACTTTTTACCGTTTTAATTACTATATGTCAAATTATGTACTTCATTGGGTTCATCTTGTTAAGGTACATCCTGCACTTGGATGTATCTTTTCTTCCCCAAATTAGAAAAAAATTTAAACTAGTTTTCTTTAAATATTTTTTTTGGTCCTCTCTGTTCTCTCTTCTCCTTTGGTATATTTTATTATGCTCAATGAGGTCATTGAACTTCTTTAACCTATATTTTATTCTTTTTCCCTCCTTTTGATGTTCAGCTTGTTTGTTTTCCACTACCCTCTCTTCTAAATCACTTATTTGTTCCACATCACTGTCACTGTCCACAACACTTTCTGGTTTTCTAGACAGAATTGATGTCATTTGCAAATAGTTAAAGTCAACTTCTTCCTTGCCAACTTGGATGCCTGATATTTCTGTGTGTTGTTTGATTGATGTGACTAAGACTTCCAGTATTATGCTTATTAACAGTGGTCAAAGGGGGGGTGCCTGGGTGGCTCAGTCGGTTAAGTGTCTGACTTTAGCTCAGGTCATGATCTCACGTTTTGTGGGTTCGAGCCCCGCATCGGGCTCTGTGCTGACAGCTAGCTCAGAGCCTGGAGCCTGTTTCAGATTCTGTATCTCTCTCTCTTTCTGACCCTCCCATGCTCATGCTGTCTCTCTCAGAAAAAAATAAAAAACATTAAAAAAAAAAAAAACTGTGGTCAAAGGGGACATCCCATTCTCATTCCTGACCATAGAGGAAAAGCTCTTGATTTTTCCCTGTTGATGATGATATTAGCTGTTCTTTCTTTCTTTATTTTTTGTATACAATTTTTACCATGTTCCCTCTAAATCTACTTTGTTGAGATATTTTTTGTTATCAATGGTGTTCATAATAAATACTTTTCTGTGTCTATTGAAATGATCATATGAATATTATCCTTTCTCTCAAAGCTGTAGTGATCAAAGCATTATGGTACATTCACATATTTAGACACACATATCAATGAAATTGAATGGAAAATCCAGAAGTTAACAAACAACTAAATGGTTAACTAATTTTCAACAAGGTAGGAAAGAATATCCAATAGAAAAAAGATAGTATCTTCAATGAATAGTGTTGGGAATACTGGGCAGCACCATGCAAAAGAATGTAATTGGATCACATTCTTACATCACAAACAAAAATAAATTCCAAATTGATTAAAGACCTAAATGTCAGACCTGAAACCATTAAGGTACTTGAAGTGAGTATAGGCATTAACTTTTATGACATCATCTGGAGCAAGTTTTTTTCTAGACGTGTCTCCTGAGGGAAGGGAAGCAAAACAAAAAATAAACTATTGGGACATCAAGATATAAAGTTTCTGCACAAGAAAAGAAACAATCAACAAACTTAAGAGACAACAGACAGAATTGAAGAAGTTTCCAAATGATATATCTGATAAAAAGTTAGTATCAAAAATATATGAAGAACCTATACAATTCAACATCAAAAATCCAAATATTTATTTATTAAAAATGGACATT